>NC_050072.1:59674265-59744265 GCF_009764565.3 Dermochelys coriacea | reverse complement strand
AAGACTAAGAATAGGCATGGAAATAGAAGAACAGAGAGGTGAAGTGACTTATCCAAGGTTGTGCAGCAAGTCAGTCGCACAGCTGAGAGTAGAATCTAGATCTCCTGTCTGCCAGTCCATTGTCCTAGCCACTAGACTACACATATTCTTATTTAAAATGTACTGAAATGCTGTATGACCTATAGTACTTGAAGTCTTTAAAAAAGCTATCACTCTCAAAGTAGTAGAATGTGAAATATGTATAGTGTGTAAGAGTAGATGCTCACTCATGCTGAAAAAAGATGGATTAAACTATCCAATATTCCCTTGTCCCTTTGTATATTTTTAATAATACCTTGCTCTCCTATAGTGCTTTTCACCAGTTGATCTCAAATAAATTTACGAAGAAGGTAAGGATCACTGTGTAAAGTTAGGGTATTTCCTCAGAAATATACCTGTTATTTGTGTTCTCCATCAACCTTATGACATAGTTCACTCAGCTCAAGCAGTTGGGGCTCTGCAAATGGTTAATTGATAGCTCCAGGCAACTAAATCCAGGCTAGATAAGCATATAAAAGTTCAGTTTACCCTGTTGAGAAACTAATGAGCAAGCTGTAAATCATAACAGATAATTATTTGCTTCCTGCTACATTTTTAGCTAAACTGCATTTTCACGGTAAAATTTAAATATGATTGAATGAAAGAATAGTTTGTCCTATCTATGTTTTGGGACAAATCACATGAAGCATCTGAGAAACCCTTTGTATTCACTTCTGTACTATCAACTATTGCACATACAAATACCAAGATTTTTTTTAAATTGGACCCAGTTTCAAGGGCCTTATTCATTTTGTACTCAGTTCTATTGACTAGAGTAGGAGTTTGCATAGTGAGGACTGAGTACAAGCTGATTAAAGACCTTTCAGGATTTGGTCCATTTGAGGGATGGGGCAATTGATTAGGTAAAAAAAAAGTCACATATTGAATGGATAATACAGACATCAAATTATTTATATCAAAAATTTGTCTACACATGAAAGTTAATCTGGAATAAGGTAGAGTGCAAATTTAAAGCAGGTGAAGTTAATCAGGAATAGTTAATGTGTGGAAGTTAGTCCAGAATAAGAGCATCCACACATGGAGTTGATCAGGAATAGCTTCCTTTGTAGACAATATTCTAGCTGCAACATTAGAAGAAATTCCTCTTTCACTTTACTGTGTGTTTTCAACTACCGCAGAACATAGTTTGTGGTATGTTGTGCACCCCACTTGAGTGGTAGCAACCCTTCCAAGGTTGTTAAGGACACTTTCATGTTTGTTCTATATAATTCTGTGAACAAATTTTCACAATGATTTTATTATTTGATGCTGCTGCATTGATCTGAAATATGCTTCGGAGCTTTTTAATATTAATGCCAACTATGCAGGGCCCTTCAAAAATCAAGACTGTTCCTGGAAAATTTGGACAGGGTAGTAATCCTAGATTTAATTTAATTTAATCCCAGTTAAATTCTATTGAATTCCATAAATTCAGTTGGGTGACTTGAGAGGTAAGACACTATTACACGTGAGCAAGAGTGGCAGAACTGGAACCCGAGTCTGGAATTTGTCCCATTTTTTAGTATTTGAAAATGTAAAATAACTATAGCACACTACGGTATAGGATGTTTAGTCAATAAAGTCACATGATTTGCATCAGGACTCTATCAACTTGCAATTGGCTATTCCTTTTCTTCAGCTTTCTTACAACTCACCTCACCATTCTGTAAGCCATCCAAAACACTGCTGTAAATGTCAGCTATTTCTCCTGAGGCTACAACTATATTCAACACCTTCTAGAAGTCACTTCAGACACCTATTGCCTGCTCTCCCCCAACACACACACCCCAAAAAAATCAAACTCCCTGTTCTGTTTTCAAGGCCCTCCATTAGCAGTGGGGCTAGAGACCAAGAGGCAGGTTTTTAAGATGAAATCAGCGGGATTTTATGATAGAACCTACGTAGAGGGAGAAAGAGAGGGCTCAAAAGTGACCCCAAGTTTTGAAGCCTCCTACAGGGAGTATGATGAGGCAGTAATAGAAAATGTAGGGTGAAGAACTGAGAAGGGAAGATGAGACATTCTGTTTCTGACATTCTGATTCAGAGGCTGGCAGTGGGAAGTACATCCAGGAAGAGATGTCATAAAGTAAGTCTTTTCTTCTGAGCATTTGAGAAGGGAGTGGCCTGATGGGGTACTATTAATAAGGGGATTCTGTTTTTATGTTGTTTGTCTGGGAAGACCACTCACTTTTTTGAGTTCATTGAGTGCAGTTAGTGTGAAACAAGGTTATAATTTTGATATGAGATTCTTGTAAAGCACCCAGAGCTTTGGAGGGGTCCTTACATAATCAAAAGAAATTACATAAATAAAATAAGAATCTCAGAGAGAGAGAGAGAGAGGTCAGAGGTGGAGATATAAATCTGAGAGCCTTGAGTTATAGAGACGGTAATTAAAGCCATGAGAAAAGTTGAGGTTGCCAATCAACAGGACCATACCACCTCCTGGACCTTCCCTCAAGTCAAGCTAAACTGAATAACTGTCTGGAGAGTCCTGAGATAATAATGGTCCTACAGTGCCACCCAGCCATGTATCAGTTATATATGCAAAGTGAGGGGCTTCCTCCCTGCAATCACATATGACTTACCACCCCCCTTTCCATGCTGCAGTTAGTATAAAACAAATCAGTTACGCAAATGCATAACATGAAATTTCCAATAAACTCTGAAATGTACTTTGGAGCATTTTAATATTAATGCCAACTATGCAGGGCCCTTCAAAATCAAGACTGTTCCTGGAAAATTGGACAGGGTAGTAATATTCTTTTTATGGAAGTGCAAAGAAATAGAAATCCATAGGGTTAGCTACTAAGCTGGTACAAATTGGCATTGTCCCAGTGAACTAAATGAAGCAATGCCAATTTATAGCAGCTGAAAATCTGGCTAGTTTAAAACCAAGATTATGGCATTTAAACAGTGGTCCTTAGGCGGCACAATCCCTCTCGGTACCCCAGCACAGAGAGGAAGTGCATATACTGCACTATCCTTTCAAATGATGCAATCTGGCCTGACAGAGCACCCAGGTCTGAGGGTTAGTTCAGGGTATGAGTGATCCAATCAGTCTACTTCCTTCCCATGTCTTTTGGAGTGATTTATATCCCAGGATTGCTAGGAGGAAATGGTCCCTCGAGTACAGGCACTGGGAATGTCCTTGGATCATGCATGGGGATGCATGCAGTTGGAAATTTCAGCTTGTAGTCTACTGCCCCTTCCCCACCGAACACAATGAAAAAGGGTGAGAATATTCTTGCCTTTATTATGGGATTCTATATATGAATAATGTTTTTGTTATGCAACTGTGGAAGAACACAGTGGAAGCGGGAGATTAATGTTTTAGTCTCTTTTCCTTTAAAATACCAGGTAAATTAAATATTATATAAAAGAATTACCAATAACATTCAGATTATGTCAGGGCCTAATCTGCTTGATTTAGTCATACAGCTATTCCCAGTGAATTTTATGGGAAAATGCATGTGATCCTTAAACTTTCATGTCAAGAAATACAGAAATTAAATGGCCAAATTCCCTCAGTTCCAGGGTTGTCAATCCAGAGCAACTACTGGAGTGAATGAAACTCTGGTTTAACACACATTTGTAACAGGGCAAAATTTGGCCCAACGTTCTCAATTTTAAATCATCCATATTGCTCTCCCCTAGGCACTTAACACCAGAACTCATTGAAAAAATGACAATTGTTTCTTGTGGGAATTTTTTCCCCCACAGCATTCACAAACACCCTTCCTATTCCAAAAAGGTTTAACACCAAACAGAAAGCCAAAGAATTTTTGAAAGCCAAAAACCAAACATATTTTAGGTAAAAATTATAGATTTTGATCAATCTGAAACATTTTGATCAAGATGAAAAAAAATGTTTTGACAAAAAAATGTGTAACACCGCTCCTCAAAACTCTCATGGTTTCACTGAGAGTTTTAGACACAAGAAAAGCCGGATCTTACTCAGGGAAAATTCTGGCTATGTATAATTTATAGCACTCATGTGGTAAATGAGTAATTAGAACATTATGGAGGGGATGTTGACAAGGTGAATTAGGAATAAAGTTTTGTTCTCCTTTCATAACAAGCCAAAATGTTCATACTCAATAAATGGCCTTATCTTTCAAGAACAGTCAGAGGTCCCACAGAAGGAAGTGGGAAGCTGTGGGTACTCCACACCACTGAAAATTAACTTAATTAGGGTTAGATTAGGACAACCTGACACATTACTTTTTGAGTAATCCAATTGATTTGGACTCAGTGTGAGTAAGAGTTTCAAAATCAGGTCCTTATTACTTATTTTAATTTATAATATCCAAATGTGCCCACCCCAAAGTTTGAGTGTTTTAATATAATTTAAATGATACAAAGACCTTTTAAAGTAATTTTTCCATTTAATGAGATAGCCTTTCTGTTGTAATAAATACCCACCAACAACATTATAAACCCCACCGGCTCACAGGGCTTATGAATAAAATACTTCTACATTTCAACTTTATCTCCATATACCAAATGTGTGGGTGTGCTGTGGATGCTTAAATATGGATTCATGTATCTAACTTTAGTCACCCAAATTTATCATTTTTGGCCCTATTTCTTGGCATATTGCATGAAAAAATATTGCTTTCATGTTTTACTTCACATTTCATCATGATTTCACTTGTTTCAATTTCACTATTGGATAAGTAGCCAGCCCTCCCACCGCCATCCCCAAAAATAAATAAAAAAATAAAAAGAACACTTTCAGCATAATGAGCTTCAATACAAATGGAATTGCATTTGGCACACTTTAGTGCACTGAAACAATTCAAGATTTTTCCTGCTACTTCAGTATAAATAGAGTTTCATTATATCTAAGATCACTGTAAGTGGATTCCACTGTGCTGTAAATAATGGACAGAGTCAAACTTGTCAGTGATGATTTGTTAAAATCTCACAGTGAGTTATCTAAAATTTGTGAATGGAAATCAGGCATGTTACATATACAGTGAAATGGTCTAAAGCTGCCCTCACAGTTATACCAGTGCAACCCATTTGACAAATAAAGCAAAATGAACGCACATGGGATTTTCACCATTTTCCAAACTATGTTTACTTATCATTGGTTCCATTACATTGGTTTTTATCTGAAGCAAGGTGTTTTTCACAATCAAAAACAGAAAAATTCATAAAATGCAATTTGTGAGCCAAAGGTACATTTATGAAAAAGCATTAAAATGTGGACATATTTTATTGTGCAAAGGGTCTGAAGTCAGTGGCTTATACAGATAAAACCTTAGAGTCTGGAAATGTTTGAGAACAGAATGTTAAAGCAGCACCTTAAAAGCAGTTTATGTTGAGAATTTTGAAAGCAGCAAAGGACATTTTGCCACATATATTGATCAACCTATATCAGCAAACACTTGGGCTAAATCCTCTATTGGGCTAGAGCAGCTTTGTGCCAATATGCTGGCATAAAGCTTCCCTAAAGATGTCTTAACCAGCCTATTGGAGAAGCCCTCTCTGTAGGGAGATTCTAGCGTGGTGTATAACTGACATACTGGCTCATTCGCTAGCCCTCTCCCTGCGCTGGGAGCACCATTAGCAAAAATGGCTCTGGAGTCCATGCGCTGCAGCTGTCCTTGAATGCTGTAATGGATCTTGAGAGATATTGGCAGACAATACAAACTACAGTGGCCATCTGACTGCTTTAACAAACACCTGGAAATCAGCCCAGCACAGATCTGGGATTGCAAGGCGACTTAAAGCCACCTTTGTACATACATTCAATCTAATTTACACTGAGACCTCCTCAGCTGGGCCCAGCTCTAGCAGGATCCCAGTAAAAAATCCATTGACATAGACAGATCAGAGGTGACGATCAGTGGGAGACAAGAGCTTATTATTAATTATTATTAATAATACTATCACACCTTTTAATCTTCTCAAAATATAATGTGTGTGTGTCCATGTGTATACATGGACAGATTGGGATTTTTCAAAGGAACCTAACGGAGTTAGGTTCCCTACTCACAATAACTTTCAATGTGATTTGATCATCTAGCTCCCATCTTTTCTACAGCACATTAGAGGTTATTTACTTTCAGTTCTACTTGGAGCTGAGTGGATAATACACAACATTTGATTTATCTAATGTAGCTGGCCTTGATTTCTGTTGCTGGTTATTTATTTACCAGTTTAAATTTTGGTTGCCAAAAATTCACTGCATGTATTTCCTATTTGATCTTTCAAATGTAAACTTAGTTGTGACTGGTCACATAGTCAGATGCTATTGTTTCTATTCTTTAACTGGATATACTTCTTGTGTGTGAATTTAAAATTAGTATTCCCCAAATATCCATGCAAGGCATTGCAAAAATTGCTTTCTGTGCAAAATCATGTCAGATCAAAAAATCACTCAAATGTTTGAAGCAAGTCAATCTGAAATGGATAAAAGCATTGCCAAAGTTAATTAATTTAAAAATTCAGGAGATTGAAAGTTTTGTTTGTTTTTTGCCCGATTCTTGCTTTTATTTTATTCCTGTTGATTCTTTCTAAAGACACTTCAAGATATTTTTCACAAAGTGCAGTCAAAGTTTATAATCCTAAGATTTATTTATTTATTTATACTAATGTAGAATTATCTAAACTTTCCCCTACACTAACAAAAATAGCTATATCTAGTAAAGCTTCCCAAGGTCATTGGCCTGTGTCTTTCCTACTCCTCAACAAAGTATTCATTTCTCTTAGTTTCTTGTCAGTGCACCATGATATCCTTCACATTGTCTGCGCCTTTGCTTTTATTAGCAGAAAATACAGCCATAGCTTTAGTGTCATGTGTACTATAAAGACAGGATTTTCAAAAGATTTGACAACTCTCATATTTTCTGAAGTATTCTCAATGTAACACAGAAACAGTTTATTACTGTTAAGTAGTGACTGTCTCTCCAGCTTGAATAATGAAGTCCTCTAGGTCAATATTTTATACAATGATGCATTTAAGAAAGCAATCCTCTGCAGCCTAGCACTAAAACAATGGGTGTCATAACACAGATCTATGTATTATCAATCTTATATGCCGCTAAAATCAATCTAGTTCTTTGGGTAGTGAAAGTGTAATATGTTATTGTGTTAAACAAAGAACTTCCTTTCTCCAAAATGTTTATAAAAGAACATAATAAAATTATTTACAGAGGCCAGCTCTGCTAAACAAGGTAGAATAAATTTAACCTTCTGTGAATAGTGCTTTCAGCTGCAGGAGATTTACATTTGTTGCTTGTAAACCATATTTCCGTAAGGTGCAGCAACATAGTTTTTGAGCATTACAAAGCCAACCAAGCAAAACATTATACAAGAGGAAGTTTTCACTGATTAAAAGCTTATTTCACACACTAAAAATTCACAAAAATTCAGTGGGACCAAAGCATTCTTTGAGGCAAATTTGCAAAAGCAATGGTATTATCTAATATGCAAAATATCTCAGTTTTTGCCCCAAAATTCTGCATTTCTAGAAACAAGGGAGAAATTTCTCACTAGATCATATTCACAGACAACAGTGAATAAAAGTGAAAAAATTAAATGGTCAAATGCAAATACTTGCAAAGTGACAATTGGTATAGACCAGCACTAGTGGCAATTAAGCCATAGCCAGGTTGGATATTTAAACAGAAACATTGATCTTGCAAACAGTTAAGGACACTTTACTCATGTGTGTAATCCCACAATCCCATATGGGACTACTCATATGAATAAACTCATGCAGGTGCTTAAGTTTTTTATATCTTTTTTGGTAGAGAGAGCATGCAATAGAATTCTTTATAAAAGGAATAATTGTCCTGTGTTTCAGAGTAGCAGCCGTGTTAGTCTGTATTTGCAAAAAAGAAAAGGAGTGCTTGTGGCACCTTAGAGACTAACAAATTTATTTGAGCATAAGCTTTCGTGAGCTACAGCTCACTTCATCGGATGCATTCTGTGTTTGTACAGCCACCTATATGTTGGGGACCTCAGTCCATGACTTGGGCTCCTCAGAACTATGATAATATGACTAATAATAATAATGAATACTTCGAAGCAACAATATATATATTTGAAATATTTTAAGAGTTTCAGAAAATTAATTGGTTTCAGAGTAGCAGCCGTGTTAGTCTGTATTCGCAAAAAGAAAAGGAGTACTTGTGGCACCTTAGAGACTAACAAATTTGTTAGTCTCTAAGGTGCCACAAGTACTCCTTTTCTTTTTGAGAAAATTAATTGTGATTCAGGAACAGATGAAGATAATATTATAGTAGTCCAATGGAAAGTCGAATAGCTGAGCTATATTTCTCAGTCATTTCTTTTCACAGAGAAACCCCAAGTCACCTGGTTTACAAACACAGGCAAACATAAATTTATAATAGTTGTCCATTCCTGACAACTGACAGGGCAAGAAACTAAATGTTCATATTCAACACCAGAAGCAGCTCTAAACTAATGGTTACAGTTATAATAATTTAGGTCATATTAGAGATCAGATGGTTGGCCTTGCTTCATCTCCTTGCCATTTTGCAAATATATATTATTTTCTAGTCCTGTTTTCCTTGTTAATCACTCACTTAAATGCATCATCTTATTAATAGATGCTATATGTGCAGAGGGCTTAAATCATTCTGAAGGCAGCAACCTTAATTTTTTAATTTTCTGACATTAATGTTGAGAAGTTAAGCACTCAAAGTCCCATTTCACCTCCTTTGTAAGCACTGTGGATCCCAAATGCAGAGGACCCAACTCAGTTCCGTTGCACAGGGAATGGGGGACCCTCATAGTAGATTCATTCTTACTGTGTGCTGTGGCATCTAGCTCATTGTGACTACTGTAATGTTTGGTCATCATATACTGTTTTATTCACTTGCGCGGCTGTAACCTCTAGGCAGCAGTTCTGCACGAAAGAATGATATTTAGAGAGATTTCGTTGGAACAGACTGGTGAGTTGCTCCACATTTCAAGTGAAGTGCATCATAGTCACAAATGCTTTCCCCAAGATGTATCTGCATATATGTTCAGATAAATAGAACTAGCAAGACTATCTGTGATAGCACAACATGTAAACATACCTGAATTAACTTTAATCTAGCTATCTTGGGGACCAATAGCAGTGAACCTGTGACAGCACAGTCTTCAGTGCAGGCTATACAAGCCCATCCTTGACTCAAGGTATTTAGTTGACTAAACTGCACTGAAATCCATACTGCTGCAGTAACTGCTCATGCTAGCTAGATTAAAACTAGCTTGGCCATGTCTACACATGCTGCAATCATACCTCCAACTGCAGTGTAGACATACCCTAAGGTAATGTCTAAACTGCTGTCAGGAGCAAGCCTCCCAGTATGGGTAGACAGACTCACACCACCTCAGCTCAAGTTAGCACACTAAATAGCAGAATGGACTTTGTGGCTCAGGCAGCAGCTTGGGCATTCAAGCCTACCCATCCCTCAGGACCTGAATTCAGGTGGCTAGCCTGAGTCTCCACCAGAGCTGCAACATCCACACTGCTGTTTTTAGTGTGCTAGCTCACTAGTCTGTCTAACCAGGCTGGGGGCTCGATCTTAGCTGCAGTGTAGACATACCCAATGTGACCCTTTGTCAAATCTATCAGAACCAAGATTAGATTTCATTAGCGTCCTGGCTAAGGCCACAACTCACTCACTCACTAATGCTTTTTGGGATGAATAAATTATGGCTTTTCAAGAATAAATGTGAGTGAATGAATAAGTTATCGGACAACACAGGCACAAACCAGACCTGAAGTGTCCCCAAAACTTCATCACCCTTACACAGTAACCCTACCAACCCTCTTAAATAATCAGAACAGGTTTGATTTTAAGTGTACAATTTTAGGGCACTCGGGTCCTCCCAGGTACTATTCAGGCTGAAAAAAAACCACAAAAAGTTTTCAACAAATAGTTACACTTTAAAAAACAATAAAAGGAGTACTTGTGGCACCTTAGAGACTAACACATTTATTTAAGCATAAGCTTCTTTTCTTTTTGCGAATACAGACTAAGACGGCTACTACTCTGAAACCTTTAAAAACCAATGTTGATTTAACTGTTTTCACTCATTTGTAGTCACTTTCTGAGTGAAATATACCCTTGTGTAGAGGAGCAGCAAAAGGTCTATCTGTATAGCTATACCTTATTATATTAGAGGAAGGATTGACCAGTGGTTAAAGCACTAGTCTAGTACTTGGAAGGCCTGTGTTCACGTCCATGCTCTCCTAAACATCTTTTGGAATGTTGGACATGTCACTCAGCCTCTATATGTTTTCATCTGTAAAACACATTTCCCTACCTCACATGGGTATTGTAAGGATATATGCATTAAAGACGTGCTCAGATATTGTGGTAATGGAGTCAAGTAGGTACCCAAGATAGAACAGATATACCACTGAAGACTCCATGGTGCTGATATTCTACTGAGCAGTGACTTTTAAGTCTCAGTTAATATTCTAGAAAATCACTTTATCAGCAGAAATGCTTGAAATAGCAACAATTTTAAAGCAAACATTACAGAATATTCATAGAGAGCAATTTTTGAATTCATTGTTTCCAGTTGAGATGGTCGAGAAATCCAATTTTATTTGTGTGAAAGAATTCTGAACAAAATGATTCAATTTTATTACTGATTTTTTTTGTCAGAACTGAACTGTTTCCACAAAACATTTTCATTACAAAAACCATTTTTGATCAAAACATTTTAACCTGCTCCTTTACTGGTTGTAGCCAATGATTTTAGTTTATTGTTCCTTTATTGTATGATGTTATGATTAACTAACATGTTATAATCAGTGTACGCTACATAGAGTTAAATTGTAGGATTATAGAAGTGTAAGATTGATCAGTAGATAGAAGGGATAATTATGTTTTAGATATCTAAGTAAGCAGGGCTGAAACACAAGGCCTAGAGACTGAGGCCTGTAAGATTTTAGCATAGCAATATTAGGCCACAGGCTTAAGAAATGCTTGACATAAGTCAGTGACCAAAGAATGATCCATGCCACAAGATTACAGGAAAAGATGGGTGATACTGTGAAAAATTAACAGTAAGAGTAATGTTTTGCTTACAAGATATCTGGTAGTCACATTTTTCTAACACATGCCCTTATTGCAAGGTTCACTATGTATGTAAATGCTAATGAGGTATATTCAGAATCACACTATAAAAAAAGGGTGCCCAAATTAGGAAAACTGAGTTCCCTACAGGAAACTGAAGCAGATAGCAGAAGTGAATTTCGCTCTGTTAAGCTTGAAATTGTCGCCACTGTACAACCAAACCCACGGTGGTGTAATACCACATTACACAATTCACTTTAAAGTAAATTAAAAGCTACATAGTATTTAGAAATGGAAATTATTTTGTGAGTTATGCTTACCTGACCAGGGAGTAGAAACTGACTGAGTGATTCATGTGTTCAATTAAATAGGCATTTCAAATACTCATAAAATTGCTCTCACACAAGCAAAAAAGCAAGTATTATTCACAACAATTATTCGACAAACAATTTTAAACATCAAATAAGTAATTTGTTCCAAAATATCAGCTAGGCTCTAGTTACTGCTATCTTTTGTTGACAGTAAATATTAAAATATTAAAAAAACAAGTTTTGAACCAGTCAGATACAACATTATTAATGAATGTATTGATCATTATAACCCACTGTCTAAGAGTTAGCATGGCTGTCACAAAGTTTGGTTTATCTCCAGACTGACCACTTAAGTAACTTGTTCCTGTTCACCTTAACTCAGAAACAAGGCATTCTAAATCCATGTGTGGACACTCTTATTCCAGAAGCAGGAACAGTTAATCAGGAACAACTTCAAGTTTAGAGAAGCCCTATTACTAAGGTCAAGTATTATAGATCAGTTCTCAAGATAGTTTTAAAAGAGACCACTCTCTAGTTAAGCGTGAGAGTTGATTTCAAAAACTAAGTGCAGAGAACACCAAAACATAAAATCGAGTGACCCAGACAAACTTGAGAATGGTGTGCTATAGAACCTATGTCTGCACTTAAACTGCTACAGTGGCACAGCACTTCAGCGTAGACATTCACTACAGTGACGGGAGGGGTTCTCCCATGACTGTAGTTAATCCACCTCCCTGAGAGCCAGTAGTTAGATCAACAGAAGAATTCTTCCATCAACCTAGTACTGGCTATACTGGGAGTTAGGCTGGTTTAATTATGTCACGCGGGGGGATGGATTTTTCACACTCTTATGCGACGTAGCTGGGTCAACCTAACTTTTTAGTATAGACCTGGCCAGAATGTTGGATTTAGAAACTGGGTGATTATCACAACAAACATTTCACTACAAAAAAGGAAGGTACAGAGCCTTGGTCTCCATTGTGCTGCACCCTGTGTAGTAACATCAGTGCAACATTCTGAATTGGTAGCATTTTACACCCTGTTTGCATTAGAGCAAATGACTAAACAAGTTGCATGACAATGGAGAATCAAGCATATTTTCTTTTCCTCAAAACAGAGATTCAGACTGCCCCTGTGAAAAACCCCTCTCCTGCATGTCTAATTAACTCCCACAGTCTCCCGTTCAAGAGGAATGATCCAGAATATCCCCTACCCAAACACTCCCTGTTGCTGATTTGTTTTGCACACTCTGCAACTACTCCCTGCATGGTCAGTGGTAGTGCAGAGCAAATTCAAAGCAAATAATTTAGCCAATTTTACTATTTGGAGAATTGCCCGTGGCCGCTTTCCAGATTTCCCCCCCCCCCTTTAATATATTATATTATATATATATTATAGTCATTCTAAATTATACAAAAGATAATTTCTATGAATAATTCTTAGTCTGAAGATTATTGTGAACAGTTTAGGATGGAAAGTGAAGAGGAATGTCATATCCAACATAAGCCGCAGACGGAATTTAGGTTAGCAGAATACAACTGTCCCTGTTGAAAATGTGTGCAGGACAACAAAGTGAACTGCCCAACTCTTGCAAAAAGTACCATGGGATCTTTAATGAAAAGAAGTGATATGGAGATTTTTTTCCTTTCATCAAATGATGGCACCTTCAATAGAACATAGTCAACTAGCTTCATGCCAGGGAATTGGTTCAGTACCAGCTAAGAAGGGAAAGTACCACATACTGAATCACCAATACCAGCACTCCACTTTTTTTTTTTGATGAATCTGTGAGACCTGGAGAGAACACAGCTCAGGTATGGCTTTGGGCTACAGGATTACCAATATGCATTACTCAAAACCTATTTCTTGTCCTGAAGTAAGAAATAAACACTGAGTCATTCTCTAATATGTTGCAGCACAAATGGGTCATAATCTGGCTGCAAACAGTCAACTAAGAGGAGGAGAGCTCTCTTCTAGTCATCTGCATTGCTGTCGTGTGCTCTGCCATAACCATTCCCCTCACCCCTGGCATTGGGGGAAATGTCTGGGAAGGGCAGAGAGCTGGGAAGGGGTGTGGCAAAGCATGGCTCTGCTATACCAAATCTCCACTGATGCAAGGTCTATGAAAGACCTATGCAAGTAGCACAACTGAGAGCAGCCCGACAGCTGTTGTGAATCAGGCAGCTGCTCTAATAAGGGTATGTCTACACTATGAAATTAGGTCGATTTTATAGAAGATGATCTTTTACCCAGGAAAGAATTTTCTGTAGTATCTGGCTGGTGAATCTTGCCCATATGCTCAGTGTTTAGCTGATTGCCATATTTGGGGTCAGGAAGTAATTTTCCTCCAGGGCAGATTGGAGAGGCCCTGGAGGTTTTTCGCCTTCCTTTGTAGCATGGGGCATGATTGACTTGAGGGAGGCTTCTCTGCTCCTTGAAGTCTTTAAACCATGATTTAAGGACTTCAATAGCTCAGACATAGGTGAGGTTTTTCATAGGAGAGATTCTGTGCAGGAGGTCGGACTAGATGATCAGAATGGTCCCTTCTGACCTTAGTATCTATGAATCTATGAACCTTTAGAAATTGATTTTACACAGTCAATTGTGTATGTCCCCACTAAGCACATTAAGTTGGTGGAATACATCCACAAGTACTCCTTTTCTTTTATCCTCACTACAGTGGTTAACATCGACTCATGAAGCGGTGCACTCTGGGAAGATATCCCACCATTCCCGCCCATTGGAATTCTGGGTTAAGCTCCCAAAGCCTGATAGGGCAAAAACATCGTGTGGGTGGTTTTGGTTACGTCATCAATCTCCCTTCCCTCCCTTCATGAAAGCAACTGCAGACAATCATTTCCCTCCTTTTTTCCTGGGTTACCCATAGCAGACGCCATAGCATGGCAAGCATGGAGCCCATTCAACTCACAGCTGCTGTTGCAAGCATTGTAAACACCTCACGCATTATACTGCAGTATGTGCAGAACCTTGCTAAGAGATGGCAGCACCAGGAAGATTGTTAGGAGGACATGGACACAGATGTTCCTGAAAGCATGGGGTGTGGCAATTGGGACATCATGGCAGCAGTGGGGCTGGTTGATACAGTGGAATGCCGATTCTGGGACCGGCAAACAAGCACAGACTGGTGGGACCGCATAGTGTTGCAGGTATGGGATGATTCCCAGTGGCTGCGAAACTTTCACATGCATAAGGCCACTTTCCTGGAACTCTGTGAGTTGCTTTCCCCGGCCCTGAAGTGCAGAAATATCAAGATGAGAGCTGCCCTGGCAGTTTAGAAGCGAGTGGCGATAGCCCTGTTGAAGCATGCAACGCCTGACTACTACCGGTCAGTCGGGAATCAATTTGGAGTGGGCAAATCTACTGTGGAGACTGCTGTGGTTCAAGTAGCCAGTGCAATCACTGACGTTCTGTTATCAAGGGTAGTGACTCTGGAAAATGTGCAAGTCATAGCAGATGGCTTTGCTGCAATGGGTTTTCCTAACTGTGGTGGGGCGATAGGCAGAACGCATATCCCTATCTTGGTATCAGACCACCTTGCCAACCAGTACATAAACCGCAAGGGATACTTCTCAGTGGTACTGGAAACACTGGTAGATCACAAGGGACATTTCACCGACATCAACGTAGGACGGCTGGGAAGGTGCATGAAGCTCACATCTTTAGGAACTCCGGGCTGTTTGAGCAGCTGCAAGAAGGGACTTTCTTCCCAGACCAGAAAATTACTGTTGGGGATGTTGAAATGCCAGTAGTTATCCTTGGAGACCCAGCCTACCCCTTGCTCCCATGGCTCATGAAGCCATACACAGGCAGCCTGGACAGTAGTAAGGAGCAGTTCAACTAGTGCAAGTGCAGAATGGTGGTAGAATGTGCCTTTGGACGTTTAAAAGCTCATTGGCACTGTTTTCTGACTAGGGTTAGACCTCAGCGCAAACAATATTCCCATTGTTATTGCTGCTTGCTGTGTGCTCCATAATATCTGTGAGAGTAAGGGGGAGACATTTATGGTGGGGTAGGAGGTTGAGGCAAATCACCTGGCTGACAATTTTGAACAGCCAGACACCAGGGTATCAAAGAGGCTTTGAAAACCAGTTTCATGATTGGCCAGGCTACGGTGTGACAGTTGTGTGTGTTTCTCCTTGATGCAAACCCGCCCCCTTTGTTGATTTTAATTCCCTGTAAGCCAACTCACCCTCCCCTCTTCGATCACAGCTGGCAAAGGAAATAAAGTCACTATTGTTTTGAAACTATGCATTCTTTATTAATTAAAAAAGGGGCAATAACTGATAAGGTAGTGCAGGTGGGGTAGGGTGGAATGGGGGAGGAGGGGAGAAGGGAAGGACAAGGCCGCATTGCTTATTGTAGCCACACTACAAATCAAAACTGTTTGAATGACAGCCTTCTGTTGCTTGGGCCATCCTCTGGAGTGGAGTGGCTGGATGCCTGGAGCCTCCCCCTCCCCTACGTTCTTGGACATCTGGGTGAGGAGTATATGGAACTTGGGGAGGAGGTTGTACATTGGATGCAGTGGCGGTCTGTGCTCTTGTTGGCTATTCTGCAGCTCAACCGGACGCCTGAGCATGTCCATTTGCTCCCCCATTAGCCTCAGCATTGCATCCTGCCTCTTCTCATCATGCTTACTTAATGCTTTCCTGGACTCTGCCACTGAATGTCTTCATGCATTCAGCTGTGCCCTATCAGTGCGGGATGACTGCATGAGCTCAGAAAACATGTCATTGCGAGTGCTTTTTTTTTTGCCTTCTAATCTGCGATAATCTCAGAGATGGAGATGATAGGGGGAGCATTTGCACCTGTGGGAGCATAAAAAGGGAGAATAAAATTTAAGATGATACATTTCTGAGAACAAAAGGGAGAGGTCTTTCACAGTGAATCAAGCAATTCACAGCAGAAAGCATATGTGCTTTAGGTACAAGGTTGCATTTTGCCTTTTATATTGAGTGCCTGCCGGTATGATGACACATCACTCATGGTTGGGCAACAGAATTCAGTTTCCAGGCAGCCATGGTAAGCCAAAGTGTGTGTGGGTTTGGCTTCTAACACCTTCAGAACGTGTGTGAATGGTTTCAAATTGCAGCACCCTCCTTTCCCATAGCAAGCCATACCGGTTGGGTTTGCCATTTAAAAGGAAGGACTGCAGTTTTCGGGTGGATGTGCAGCACACATCTCCCCCTACCTCTACGCATGGCTATTTGGGATGATCCCTTCACTCCGCCTGCTGCCACTTGGCTATTCTCAGGGAAGATCCCTTTTAGTCAAGCGCAAACAGCCCAGCATGAACGGGGTCCTTTTACTGTTTTCTTACAAAAATTCCCCTATTTTAACCAGGTGACCATAAATGATATCACTCGCCTGAGGCTAAGACAGAAAGATACAGACCGAATGTTGCTTGAATGCGACCAAAACCCAGGACCATTCACTTCCATGCTTTGTGCTGCAATGATTCCAAACTACTTGTTACTGGCTTGGCGTGGTAAATTGTCCTACCATGCAGGATGAAATAAGGCAGCCCTCCCCAGAAACCTTCTGCAAAGGCTTTCAGGAGCCTCTCTCCAGGAGAGCTCCATCCCCAGACACATTAACAGACTTTTCCAGTAGCTGTAGTGGCCGCCAATGCATCCCAAGTCTTCAGGGCAAATCAAACATTAGAATCATAGAATCATAGAATCATAGAATATCAGGGTTGGAAGGGACCCCAGAAGGTCATCTAGTCCAACCCCCTGCTCAAAGCAGGACCAAGTCCCAGTTAAATCATCCTAGCCAGGGCTTTGTCAAGCCTGACCTTAAAAACCTCTAAGGAAGGAGATTCTACCACCTCCCTAGGTAACGCATTCCAGTGTTTCACCACCCTCTTAGTGAAAAAGTTTTTCCTAATATCCAATCTAAACCTCCCCCATTGCAACTTGAGACCATTACTCCTCGTTCTGTCATCTGCTACCATTGAGAACAGTCTAGAGCCATCCTCTTTGAAACCCCCTTTCAGGTAGTTGAAAGCAGCTATCAAATCCCCCCTCATTCTTCTCTTCTGCAGACTAAACAATCCCAGCTCCCTCAGCCTCTCCTCATAAGTCATGTGCTCTAGACCCCTAATCATTTTTGTTGCCCTTCGCTGTACTCTTTCCAATTTATCCACATCCTTCTTGTAGTGTGGGGCCCAAAACTGGACACAGTACTCCAGATGAGGCCTCACCAGTGTCGAATAGAGGGGAACGATCACGTCCCTCGATCTGCTCGCTATGCCCCTACTTATACATCCCAAAATGCCATTGGCCTTCTTGGCAACAAGGGCACACTGCTGACTCATATCCAGCTTCTCGTCCACTGTCACCCCTAGGTCCTTTTCCGCAGAACTGCTGCCGAGCCATTCGGTCCCTAGTCTGTAGCGGTGCATTGGATTCTTCCATCCTAAGTGCAGGACCCTGCACTTATCCTTATTGAACCTCATTAGATTTCTTTTGGCCCAATCTTCCAATTTGTCTAGGTCCTTCTGTATCCTATCCCTCCCCTCCAGCGTATCTACCACTCCTCCCAGTTTAGTATCATCCGCAAATTTGCTGAGAGTGCAATCCACACCATCCTCCAGATCATTTATGAAGATATTGAACAAAACGGGCCCCAGGACCGACCCCTGGGGCACTCCACTTGACACCGGCTGCCAACTAGACATGGAGCCATTGATCACTACCCGTTGAGCCCGACAATCTAGCCAGCTTTCTACCCACCTTATAGTGCATTCATCCAGCCCATACTTCCTTAACTTGCTGACAAGAATGCTGTGGGAGACCGTGTCAAAAGCTTTGCTAAAGTCAAGAAACAATACATCCACTGCTTTCCCTTCATCCACAGAGCCAGTAATCTCATCATAAAAGGCGATTAGATTAGTCAGGCATGACCTTCCCTTGGTGAATCCATGCTGACTGTTCCTGATCACTTTCCTCTCCTCTAAGTGCTTCAGGATTGATTCTTTGAGGACCTGCTCCATGATTTTTCCAGGGACTGAGGTGAGGCTGACCGGCCTGTAGTTCCCAGGATCCTCCTTCTTCCCTTTTTTAAAGATGGGCACTACATTAGCCTTTTTCCAGTCATCCGGGACTTCCCCCGTTCGCCACGAGTTTTCAAAGATAATGGCCAAGGGCTCTGCAATCACAGCCGCCAATTCCCTCAGCACTCTCGGATGCAATTCGTCCGGCCCCATGGACTTGTGCACGTCCAGCTTTTCTAAATAGTCCCTAACCACCTCTATCTCTACAGAGGGCTGGCCATCTCTTCCCCATTTTGTGATGCCCAGCACAGCAGTTTGGGAGCTGACCTTGTTAGTGAAAACAGAGGCAAAAAAAGCATTGAGTACATTAGCTTTTTCCACATCCTCTGTCACTAGCTTGCCTCCCTCATTCAGTAAGGGGCCCACACTTTCCTTGGCTTTCTTCTTGTTGCCAACATACCTGAAGAAACCCTTCTTGTTACTCTTGACATCTCTTGCTAGCTGCAGCTCCAGGTGCGATTTGGCCCTCCTGATATCTTTCCTACATGCCCGAGCAATATTTTTATACTCTTCCCTGGTCATATGTCCAACCTTCCACTTCTTGTAAGCTTCTTTTTTATGTTTAAGATCCGCTAGGATTTCACCATTAAGCCAAGCTGGTCGCCTGCCATATTTACTATTCTTTCGACTCATCGGGATGGTTTGTCTAAACACTATTGCTTTTAAACCCTGTTCTGTAGTTACAAATGTGCACTCACCAGAGGTGCCTTCTCCATCTTCAGGGCCGGGGATCCCACCTTGGGAGGGTATTGGCTCCAGGGTGATGAAAAAGTCCTGGCTACTGGGGAGAACGGATTCACCACTTGCCTGCTGCACATTCTTCTCCTCCTCCTCCTCTTCCTCATCCACAAAATCCTCCTCCATGTTGCATGAGACTTCCCCCTGGCAGGTTTCCAGACAGTGGTGGGGCAGTGGTAGGGTCCCCCGTGGAATGCCATGCAGCTGATCATAGAAGTGGCATATATGGGGCTCTGACTCAGAGAGACCATTTGCCTCCTTTGTCTTTTGGTAGGCTTGCCTAAGCTCCTTGAGTTTCACGCAGCACTGTGTGTCCCTGTTATAGCTTCTGTCCATCATGCCCTGTGCGATTTTGGCATATATATTAGCATTTCTTCTGCTGGTTCAGAGTTCTGCCTGCACAGATTCTTCTCCCCAATACAGCAATCAGATCCAGTGTCTCCCGTTCGCTGCATGCTGGAGCTTGTTTGTGATTCTGGAGGGACTCCATAGTCATCTGTGCTGCTGAGCTCACCATGCTGACCAAATAGGAAATTAAATTCAAAGTTCCCAGGGCTTTTCCTGTGTATCTGGCTAGAGTATCGGAGTTAAAAGTGCTGTCCAGAGCGGTCACATTGGAGCACTCTGGGATAGCTCTTGGGAAAAACGTTGATTTGCTACCCCAACATCCACACTACCCCAAATTCGACCCAGCAAGGTTGATTTTAGCACTACTCCTCTCACCAGGGAGGAGTACTGAAGTCTATTTAAGAGCCCATTAGGTCGACAGAACGGGGTTGCTTGTGTAGATGCATTCATTATAAAATTGATCTAACGCGGCTAAATTCGACCTAGCCCTGTAGTGTAGACCAGGGCTAAGTTGAATTGTGTAGTCAGGGAGATGCCCTCTCCTCTCTCTTGCAGTTCTGTAACACAGGAAAGAATCTAGCCCAAAATGTTTACTCTAGTCTTTCCCTCTATGGCTGATGAAAGATGCTGAAGAAACAGAGCAAGATTCCTAACAAGAGGTATTACTACAAATTCCTAACTGCCATAACTAGCAATGTAATGCAAAAAGAAAGTTTAAAAGAATTTTGCTGAAGAATCAGACCAACACAGCACATCTGTCCCCAGAAATAGGTTCCCAACCCTGCTATTCACTTTCCCTTTATCCTCATTGGCCTCCCCTCTTCAAAAATTCCACTAAGCACGTGTACCCCCACACCACCCTGTATTTTTAAGGGTCCCATTTGGTGAGCATTCACCAGGGCCTGCTGACTTTCTGCTGAGTGCCACCTGCATGCTGTAACTTTCAATGTACTGTGGCTCTAAGACAACAGTTTTTAAACTGCCTTTCACAGCACATTGCTGGTCTGCATAGCTGGTCACATGGTGCTGGCTCTTCCTGCTTTATTTTCCACTAAAGCTACAGTGAGAGACAGCAGAAATATATTTATACATGGAGAATTGATATTAGGAAATTAAATTATCATTCTATATTCCATCCTGGGAACGAATGGAAGGGGAAGGTGGTCAGTGCAATTGCAAAATTAAGGGTAAGGTGTGCATGAGAATTCCCTTAAAATATAATCTATCCTACAAGTATTTAAGAATCCTTGTGTAACCAAATGCACCCCTGTAATCCTACACACTGTTGTAATAATCTTTGTACAGAATATGCCTTATGAGGTATCATTTGAAAATTAACACTTCACTGGTCAATTACATCACGGTGAAATGTGTGTAGCAATATTATATGTTATAAAGTTTTGAACATAAACTGAAATTATGGCTGAAATGTGGTTACTAGACAAGTATAGGGAGAGAATAAACTTATTCGTAAAGACAAAGGACAAGCTGATGCCTCTAGCCAGGTGTCATCAAAGTTGATTGGCAATCATAGGTCAAGTGGCCATTCTTTGGCAATGGAAGAGGGCAGGAACAGGTCGATTTGTATTTTAACAAATAACAACATGGAACATCTTTCACCATGAGACTCCATGTCTCCATCCTCTACGGTAACCCAGGAAAATGCATTTCAAAGGGTGACTGAACTATAAAAGTTTGGGGAAAAACCACCCCAGATATGCCCCCCCCCTCTCTCTCTCTCACTTGCTCTTTTATTTAAGATGACAAAGGAACCAGCTCTTTCTACTTTGGGAGAAGGCCCTGATTTGAGAATTAAGTCAGCTATGTTACTGGGAACATGTAGTAAGGATTTTACCTTGAACCAAGTCTTGGCTACTAGGGAGCATTTGATCTTTATTTATCTTGTACCCATTTCTGACTTTAATACCTTGCACTTGTACTTACTTAAAATCTCCCTTGGTAGTTTAACCTATTTTATTCTTTAATCAAAACTAATCCAGTGTTGTGTTGAAACTGAATTGTTTGGCTATTCCAATTAAAGTAGCAAACTATTGTATATTGGCCCTTAAAGGGGCAACAGACCTCTAATATCTGATCTGGAGAAAATCATGGATGGGGAGTATGTTGGGGTCACCCTGCAAGTTGCAACCGAGGGTGGTGGAAGCCAGAGTGTTGGCTGGAGGGTGGTTGGTAGCTTGCAGCTATACACAGATACTCACGCTGTTTGTGATGTGCCGAGTTTGGGAGCTACAGCAGCAAAGCACTGTGAGTCACGTAAGGCTGCAGGGCAGGTGGTGACACAACCCTTAACAAGCATGGATTGCACCCCAGAATGAGATACATTGCACTAGGGCTATGCATCCTAGGATGGTGGAGGTGCACAAAGCATAAAGAGTGGTGCATCAAAAGCCCAATACAAAGGCTGCCAGAAATGAGTCTCAACTCTGCTTCATTTCATAGGGGGGCAGGGGGAGAGGAATCCAGATCAGTATTATTCAACTGACTTTTCAAGACCTCTTATTGCTAACTGTGTACCATCATCACCAGGGGTACCATTTATTTTATTCCATAAAGATATTAAAAACTAGTAAGTTTTTGCCTATACTTTAAAGTTTACAGGATTGCTACACCAGTTCAGAAAGGGGTTGCTATTACCTGTGGAAGCAGGATACACCAGATAGCTATAGGTCTGTTGCAAACCATTTTGGGGTTGGAAAACCCATTGTTGGGACTGTGGTTGTGCAGGCTGGTGAGGCAGTTAACACCATGATTTACCCACAGGTGGTTGCCATAATAAAAAGGTCTACAAATGATTGCTGGATTTCAGAGGATGGGATTTCTGAACTGTGCAGGGGCTATCAATGGCACCCATATCCCAATGTTTTGCCCATCAAAAGGGTCATCTGAATATGTGAACAGAAAACATTATTAATCAATCGTTCTGCAAGGCTTAGTGGACCACAGTCACAGATTCTCAAGTACAAATGTGGGGTGCTGAGGAGACCTTCAATTCAGCATTAATAAGGAGGACCAAGACAAATTAAATAAAGCATAAATTTTAATAAAAGTATGAGGTAAAAGGTTTAATGGAAAGATTTTGAAATCAGAACTAGAACGTATTGTTATCAAAGGATTTGTTCACAACTGAGAACAGCTGTGAGAACTAAAAATGGGTTTGGGGGCTGGTACATAATGGTGTTTCAGTATTTTTGGAGACTTGGTGTTTTCCTCCTGCTCAGTCAGGAGTGGCAGAGGGGAGAAGGTGGCAGTGGCAGCTGATGGGCTGGCTCTGGTGTTTCAGCATCAGGTAGACACTGCACTCTTTTGGCCTCCAGTTCAATGGCCTCTCCATTAGGGAATGCTCCCATTCCCTTTGGCATGACTCTATGTCCACGAACCACTTCACGCTGGAGAGACCTCTCCTCCAGTGTCCAGAAGAATTCAAATTGCTCCCTGTTTTTCCTATCCATCCCTATAAGCCCAGCCTCCATGGTCCTTCTTCATCTACCTCTGCTGTCTCTGCGTGCTTCTTCTGCCCTCTCAGTGAAATGGTTTCAGTCTCAGGAGCCCAAGCTCCTGCCAATTCAAACAAGGAGAGAATGATTTTTTTGGCCTTTGGAGCAAGCCAAGAAATTCTTCTGCATAACATAATTTTGCTATAGAAGGCCACAATTTTGGTACTTTTTAGCATTCCAGGAATGTAATGGTCTCACTATACTTGTTTCTCAGACAACTTCTGCAGCCATGAAGGAGCAGAGGCTAATGATGATAAGAAAACTCCATTAGTGTTTCTAACCTTTTAAAATGTTCATATTGGCTCACAGGAGATGAGGGCATGGAGGGAGAATTCCTTACGCAGGGCTATATTACCAGTTTACAATTTCTTTCCTTAAGGCTGGCCAACATTTGGAGAACATGGCCATTTTCAAAGTACCAGTCAGGTACTGAGTTTGGTCAGTTTTGACGGAGGACCAAGCATATTTGCACTGCCAGTGAACCTGAAGAATGATCTGGAGTTTTTGCTGCAACAGAAATTTGCTGAAATATGCTTGTAGGATTGGGAGGCAATTCCATTGAAAGTGGACTATATTCTCAGCTACAATAGGGGGTAAAAAACCTTACAATGCAAAAGGACATTTGAACCACAAACTCCCCACCCCTGGCTTGGCTGTACCAGAAAATCCTGACTCTGTGCTTGCTTTATAATGGTGAAATGGACAGGAAAAGAGACACACCACAACTTCATTGGAGTTCCTGAAATTCAGCTCAGCACCACAACCACTTGCCTCAGACAATTGCAAAGGGACCATCATGACCCAATGGGTCTTGAACCTGGGTCTGCAGGAACAACCATGGTCCTGCCCTTCATCTGGCAGCCGGTTGATGCTTGCGTACCTGGGATCCATGAAGCCCAGCCCCAGTTTGAGGCTCCATCCTGCAACCCTGATTCATGGTTCTGATCTCCAATTGGTGTCCTGCTTCTGACCTCCTGATACAACTGATTCTTGACTCCTGTCTTGTGACTGTGGACACTAGCTCTGACGACTAGGTCTGGCCACCCATGACCGGGCCATGACAGGGACACTGCAGTTTTTAACCAACAATCAAGCCTGATCCTTCTCCCATCCACACACCCCTGGGATGGGCAGCATGACTGTATGTGGGGAAAGGGCAGACATCAAGGACAGATACTGTAAAGATACTATAATCTTCCAAGGGAGAAAAGACGGCTGTGACTAACTTTTCTTTAGACAATCAACTGCCAGCCTTCTACAACTGTATTCTGTTCCCTTCCCCAACCAGAACCTTTCCAAACCACCCCTCACAGTCCACAGGTCCCACGACCATAGCTGCCTGACTGCTGGCTGAACAATGCACAGACATATGAGCGTACTGATTTTTCCTTTATAAAGTGTTTGGAAAAAATAGTTTTAGAAGCCAAATGCATAATTATGGCTCATCACAAATGACTGATTTAGAACTAAAAAAGAAAAGCAGTACTTGTGGCACCTTAGAGACTAACAAATTTATTAGAGCATAAGCTTTCGTGAGCTACAGCTCACTTCATAGTGAGCTGTAGCTCACGAAAGCTTATGCTCTAATAAATTTGTTAGTCTCTAAGGTGCCACAAGTACTGCTTTTCTTTTTGTGAATACAGACTAACATAGCTGCTACTCTGAAACCTGATTTAGAACTGTCTCGCTTGAGGACCATTTCGGGGGAGAGGGAGGAGGCTGGTTGCAGGGCGTGGAGGGATTTGGTAAGGGAGAGAGGGTGATAATGTCGTGGCTTCAGCACTGTGGTTCAAATACACAGCGACATCCCAATGCACAGCATATTCTCCAGGGAGAAAAAGTCAATGTACAGTACTTTAAATGCCCTTGATCTTAAAATTGGGAATATTGATGGGGTGGGTGCAGGGCCACTAACTTACCAGATTCACATTCTTGTTCCTGCCATGGCTTGGGGCCGTTCATTGTGGAGGTGGGGTGGGGGAGGCTTCTTCAATCTGCTCACCAGGTAAAGCTGTAAAATCACATGCATTTCATCCTCTGGATCTTCTGGGACATCCAGACCTGCATGGTTCCTGCTCCCTCCTCACACTGGCCCTCATCAGTGTCACTCTCAGAAAAGTGAGACCAGCAGGGCTTAGCAGAGGATCATGAGCCACTTCAGGTTCAGTAGTGGGAGTTCTTGACAGCATCTAGTCAAGCTCCTTGTAGAAGGGACATGTATAACAAGCCTTCCCAGGCCAACTGTTGGAGTCTTTGGCCTTCCTGTAAAGCCTCACATGCTTTATGTGTTCCTGGCACTTGGATGGAGTCTGCTGAATGCTTGTCTCCTTCAGCCTCTGTGAAATATCCCAGGAGAGATAAATCTTCCTACTGCTCTGGCCAAATACATGGTGTATGGTTAAGGCCTACTAAATTCATGGTCCATTTTGATCAACTTCATGATTATAGGATTTTAAAAATCGTTAATTTCATTATTTGAGATATTTTAATCTGAAATTTCATGGTGTTGTAATTTTAGGGGTCCTGACCCAAAAAGGTGTTTGGAGGTAGGGTGGGGGTTGCGGTACTGCTACCCTTACTTCTGTGTTGCTGCAGGTGGCGGCGCTGCCTTCAGAGCTGGACAGCGGGAGAGCGGCGGCTGCAGGCTGGGAGCCCAGCTCTGAAGGCAGAGCCGCCGCCAGCAGCAGGGCAGAGTAAGGACGGCATAGTGTGGTATTGCCACCCTTCCTTCTGCGCTGCTGCCTGCAGAGCTTGGTCCTCAGTCAGCAGCCACCACTCTCCGGCTGCCCAGCTCTGAAGGTAGCAGTGCCAAAGTAAAGGTGGCATGGTATAGTATTGCAAACCGTTAGTTCTGTGCTGTTGCTGGCAGGGTGCTGTCCTTGGAGCTGAGTGCTTGGCCAACAGCTGCCATTCTCCGGCTGCCCAGCTCTGAAGGCAGCACAGAAGTCAGGTTGGCAGTACCATGACCTTCCTAAAATAACCTTGCAACTCTTTTGGGTCGGGACCCCAATCTGAGAAATGCTGGTCTGCCCCGTGAAATATGTATAGTACAGGGTAAAAGCACATAAAAGAACAGATTTCAGGGGAGACCACCAGATTTTAAGGTCTGCGATGTGTTTTTCATAGCCATGAATATGGTATCCTCTGCCCACACATGGATTAGCAGCCAGGCATGGTCAGCAGGGCAAGAAACTGCTTTTGGAACTGGCTCCTATTTTCACATGTAAGCACTGCAGCAGAAAGGTGTTCTGCTGTGGTCAGTCAATGCAGCACACGCTACTGGGGCACAAGGATCTAGACCATGTAAGGGTCAGAAAGAAAAGGGCTCAGTGCATTGTGGTATACGGGAGGACAATTAATGAAACACTGCAAACAGGCATGGGTATGGGGCTATGCCACAGCCTAAGACATGTACTTACTGACATCCTTCCGGCATGCTAGCTTACTCACCCTTTACTCTCCTTCAGACGTGTGCTTCAGTGTGGCCAATAAGGGATTATGGGACAAGCCAATGCATGGACATGTGTACAGCTGCTAGTGTAGATATACCCTAAGAGGCATACTGCAGTAGTCACAACCAGGGAGAGGGAGGGGGATTAGAGGCTGTGATGACTTTAAGCTGCCTTTGTGCCTTCCTGATCTTGGGTTTGTCCAAACAACCCTAAGTCACTACAGCCTCCTAGGTCTGCACCATGTGCCACAGAACTGCCCAGAATCAGTGCAGTGCTGTGTGCTGAGGCACCATCGCAACGTGACCTTCTACCCCAGTTTCACGCCAGCACGTCCCCTATATAAGAGGTCCACAGGAGGCAGCCATACACCTGTCTTCCACAGTTCACACATCAGAATAATCCTTCCCCAACTGGAACTAGGACTTTTAGGATACTTTAATGCTGTTCCAGCCCTCTTGCCAGGCAAAGTGACTGGAGCAGGGGTGAGGATCTCACCCTGTGTCATTCATTTGGGATTTGTGAGGGGCAATTGTAATAATATTATTTTGAAGCAATGCTTTCTGTTCTAGAATACGATACCTATTATCTGACTAAGTATTTATGAATGGATTGGGCTTCGATTCAGAACTGAAAGACGTATGAGTAATCAACAACGTTTAATATAATTCTATATTGGGGTTTGCTTTTGTGCTTTCCCTTTGCATTTTGTACCATATCATAAGAAATTATAGTTGTAAAATTATCAAGGAAAAAAAATCAATGTCAAAATCTTATAGAGGAGCTAGACCTATTGCTGTAAGTCAGTATCACTCCTCTGAAATAAATGAAGCAATGTTCATTTATACTAGCTTAGGATCTTACCCTATATATCCATATTTATAGGAAATAGAGTAACACAAAACTCTGCAGGTTTCAGAGTAGCAGCCGTGTTAGTCTGTATTCGCAAAAAGAAAAGGAGTACTTGTGGCACCTTAGAGACTAACAAATTTATTAGAGCATAAGCTTTCGTGAGCTACAGCTCACTTCATCGAATGCATCCGATGAAGTGAGCTGTAGCTCACGAAAG
Organism: Dermochelys coriacea; assembly: GCF_009764565.3. Lineage (NCBI taxonomy): Eukaryota > Metazoa > Chordata > Testudines > Dermochelyidae > Dermochelys > Dermochelys coriacea. Next base: position 59,716,622 of record NC_050072.1, on the reverse strand, counting down.
CTTATGCTCTAATAAATTTGTTAGTCTCTAAGGTGCCACAAGTACTCCTTTTCTTTTTACAAAACTCTGCAGGAAGTCATCCTTACATAAAAGTAAATTTCATCCCCCACATTTAGGAGCAGAATTTACAAGTTTATGCTGAATTAGCCCTTGCATGCTTCAACAGATGGCCATGCCCTGCAGGTCCACCATGTTTTTGTGCTCTTATTTAGACTTGCAATATTTATGCTCTTAAGCTCCAACTGTTGAAAATGTAAAAATACAACTATGCTTACAATTCCCCATTTGGCTTGTGAATCCAAAGGCATCTTTTTGAAAAGTTGGCCCTAAGTGTTTTACAGAAATTGACAAGTGGTTACAAGTCAACCTCACACAGGAAATCAATTTGTTTACTGGAAGTGTTACAGCAGTATGAAGAATCATCTGAATTTAATGAACTGTAGCTAATGTGCATTATTGATTAACCAAAAATCTTCCTCTTCTATAACATTCTTCGAATCAGACATGCAACCTTGTTATTGTTTTGCTATTGTATCATGTTAGGACAGTGAGAGTAGTTAAACTAAAGAAAATTGTGTGTGCATTAGCTACCAGAATTATCAACTTGTCATCTTCTTGTATCCTGTATTCCATCTACTGAATTACTCTTTCTAGATGTTGTTTTTAAAATGCCAAAGTTCTGCATTTATATGACTATGTTTAGGCACTCAAGTTTGAACATTTTTGTTTAAATTCATTATAACTAAAATTGCTTTTTTTAAAGTATACCATCACATTGTACCATACATTTAAATAAATGAATACAGGCAAAAGAGTTATAGGCAGTGATAACTTTAGTTAAGGTTGCCTAACACTTCCATGGTAAGCTCCTGCTTTCAGTTGTTACTTCTATCGGTTGTACTCCATTAGCTCAATTGGTAGAGGTTCATGCTGTGGATCCATAGGTCCAGCATTCTACTTTTGCTGATGACTCATCAACAAAGGATCAATAGCGTTCTACGTATTAGTGACATTTTAGTTTTCTTTTTAATAGTTGTCTAACTTTTTCAAAATGCATATTTGTTGTTTTTATTGTTTCCTTGTGGTTCCTGTAGTTTCCATTCATTATTAGACTTCCATGTAAAGAAATGTTGCCCAAATTCCATTAGTGCATAAACTTGCCTTAGCTCATATTTCTGTATCCTGGTTAGTCTTGGTTAAAAATTCACTGGATGATATAGAATGCATTGGATGTTATCTTTAGAATTCTTGAACACTTTGCGAAGTCCGCTTTTTAACCTCCATATTTCTAAAGAATACAGCCCAAGTTTTATCTATCAGTACCTCTGAAATCCTTCATTTATTCCAGTTTGTTGTTTATGTCAACTGAGCATGTGTTCTCTTTTCTTATTTTTCCCTGTCTTTATTAACTTATATTTCTCATCACAGTTTTGCATAAGTCATATCTTTGTCAATTATTCCAGTCCATTGAAGTAATCATTATTGCCTCCACTCTTTGCACTTCACATTCCTTTTATCAGATAATTATTCATTCATAACAGTGGTGCCCAGAGGTCCCAATTAATATTGGTGTCAATTGTGCTGAGCACTATACAAATATAAAATATAAGAAAGTTCCTGTCCCAAACAGCTTACATCTACAGATGGAAAAGATGCAACAGGTAGATGTAGAAAACAGGGAGGGGAGGAGGGAGAAAACAAGAATACAGTGATATGAATATAAAGTTGAATATATTCGCGAAGTGTAAGCTTCCAAGTTTGTAGCACTCTACTAGACACTTTCCTTGAAGTTAAAATGGTAACACCATTGAAATTCTCTACCTTTGATATTCAAGCAAGTTCTAATCCACACAGATAGTTCACTGCAGCTCTAACAGATTTATTCACTTTGTAGATTGGTCTTTTTTGCAATGCTGTGTCAGACATTTTTCTAACGGCCATTAAATTACACCTGTGGCTCCTCTGGTAAATTACAGCTGGGTGATTGCTTCAGATTTCATAGACAGGATTCCCTTTAAAATGAAGCACACCTGGTGTACAGAGTCCATTTTCTAGGGCCCGCAATGGGGCTGATAGTGCAGGGTACCTCAGCAGTCCTGGCACAAAATAGAAGCGGTTGTCAGATCATAACAGGTGAATAGGGTTTATGAAATCTGCAACTTCATGGACCAAAGTAGCTCTCACATCCTGCCTGAGTGTTCAGAGCAACAATGGATGCAGTGACAGCCTTTGGTCTGGGGCAGCAGGTATGCAGGAACTGCATTGAAATCCTGCAGTCTTCTATTCCCCACAGCACTCATTTAGGGCCCTACAGAAAGACTTAAGTCCTCAAGCTTTTAACCAGAGGGACAAATTTTGCTATAATATTATTAGTTAATGCACCAAATATATGTTCCTACCATTTTGCCCAATGTTACAATGATGCTTTTACAGGCTACAATCTCCTAGATATCCTATATGGTACTTTCTTAAATTGAATCCTTACGTTATTATTGTTAATATTTATATTACAGTAGTACACAGAAGCCCCATTCACAATTGGGGCACCATTGCCTAGGCACTGTACAAACACACAAGAAGAATGCAATCCCTGACCCCAGGAGCTCGCAGTATTAGATTCTCTTCATTTCACACATCTCCCTTTTAAAGAAATTACAGTAATATACATGACATTGTCCTCCAGCTTCACCATTTTTTCCAGAATGGTTATGTACTTATTTTTCTTATAAGAATGCTATGTTCAGAGTGTGCCAGTCTGGAAAAAAATATAGGGCCTAATCTTGCAAGCCTTTTTTCAGGAGTAACCCTGTATATGGTGGATGCCTAGGTGGTAAAGTCAAGAGAATCTGTGATTGCACTCTACACAATTATTGGCTCAGAAGAAGTGCCATTGACAAACTTTTTGAAATGCAGTCTATTTTAAACAAATTTAATTTTAAGAATGATAAGGAACATTCTTATATTCACAATTCCCTCAAAAGTTTCATATTTGTTGAAAATGGAAATTTTAAAATCAGGTAAAGCACTGGAGAAAGAGATGAAGAAAGAACTTGCCATAATGGTATAAAATAACTAATGACAGACATGGAAGCTCAAGCCACACTCAGTGCCTGATCCAAAGCTCACTAAAGTAAGTGAGAATCTTTTAACTGAATTCAATTGGTTTGAATCAGGCCCTAAGTTGGTCAGTTTCTTACACAGGTAAGATAGGATCCTGCAAATAGATACACAAGTGTGGATCACTGTCCTGCATGTGGGGCCTTGGGGTGGTTTGGGGACAAGTTATTCTATTTAGTGTGTAACATTTTCCCACATGATTTTTATAATGTATAACTAGTACAAGAAATATGCAAGCCATGGCACTGGGTTTGTCTTCATTAAATTAGTCTCATTAAATAGTGTATTGATAAGGAATCAGAATTATCATTAATTTTAAATAATTTAAATATTGAAAGGTAAAAAATATAACTTTGGTGCTATTGACTCAGATTATATGGCTGCTTTCAAATCTTTATGGAGTAGCAGCAAATAGTTCATTGTACATAAAAATGTAAAGAATTCAAGCTTCAAACAACACACCCCGACAGTAAGCAGACTAGTAGGAGTTAAGAGCTGTAGGCTAGGTCTAAGTTGGTATTAGATTCACACATCTTAGCTTTTCCTTTTTCCAAAATCAATATCTGCAAATAATAAATGAGATCCCAAAGGGCTGAGTTAAGCTCCAACCACCACAGAGTAACTCTGCAATTGGTCATTGACTCAATAATGCAGGTGAGCGCCACACTGTAGAACATCTTTAGCACACTATAATAGAAAATTAATAGTGTTCAAATCAGCAGCGGGGTTACCCTAAGGATTACATAATAGCTTGGGTTAGAACAATGATCTAGCTCCAAGAAGTGTAAAATATCATAAAACTAGAAAAAGAAAGAATATCTCCAACATTACACATAATTTGTGAAGTGTGCACTGGCTTTTTTTTTTTCCAAAAAAACATGTTAAACAGCAAAGGTTCATATTAGAAAAGTATACTGTTGAAAATACTGCCAATAAACCGCATTGCAGTGGTGTCCATAGGGCATATGAAACTCGTATATCATTATAGTGTTAGTAGTAATTATAGAATACAAGAACTTATTTGCTGTTGGACTTACATAGTAGAGGGTTTAATGTTTTGTTAATTATTGTAAGGTATAACAGTATGCTCTCCATGATCATGTATTCATTCTTTTTAAATACTAAATATACAATATCACTGATTAGATATAAAGGAAAATTGTAACTTTTCTTTATAGTCTGTATAATATCTTTCATGTCTTGTATGGCTCATATGTGGTTGCTATTTTGGAGCCAGTATGATAACCTGGCCACAAATGCTCAGGCTAAGTATTTGAAGGATGACAAAAAATAAAGAATAAATTACTTATTTATATTTACATTAGCTTGCTGTGCTCCAATGGTATCAGAGACTAATAGGCACCCGGAGACAGAGAAAATCAGTATTCCCATACATCTAAAGCAATGTCAGAAAACTTCTGAACTGCACAGCACAAATATCTACCTATTCAAAAGAAACAGACTGCATAGCATGCAATAGAATATCAATTATTCATCTATCCATTTTTCGGTGCCAGGGAACACTTTGGACAGTGAAGGGCCCAGAAAGGAAATGTAAAAAGGATGTGATTTCTTAACTTAAGTAACACTTAAGGACAGGTAGATACTATACAGAGTATTTCTACGCTTTACAAAGTAAGGTGTTTCCATTATAATTAATTTTAAGGAAAACTACTTCACATCCTCTGGAAAAAAAGCAAACTTTAAAAACATAAAATACCACAAAGAAATTAGATGAATTCAATATTTAATTTACAGCATGAATTAGTTTCCTGAGCTGTTTTCTGTATTAACTGCAAAGCATGTCTCTAAAATATATTATAGGACACTGAAGGTCATATTTTCTGCCAGAAAGTAATGATTTCTATTGCAATTCTCAAACTGTCTCTGAAGGTCTCTGCTGCTCAAAATTCAAATAGGGCTGACAAAAATAATATGGTCACTATAGGATTAAGTTCAGACTTACCCAGAGGCTGCCACTGTACCATACATTTGCCCAAGCGAAAAAGCTTATGGCATTCCTCGCAGGCTACTTGTCTTACTTTTCGAGGAGCGATGTCCTCACTCAGCTTGGCACCAGCTGTAGGAATAAAAGATCAGTGTGAAGATTAAAATCCTCTGCTGCTCTAGCGCTTTCTCTGTGGTTCTTTTTAATAGTGACTTGTGCCATACACAAAATGGCACCTCTCTTTCAATGCAGAGAGGTCCAGGCTTTATATACCAAGCATGTGTATGTGAGTATACCACAAAACACTAGTTCCTTATCATGCGCTTGTTAGCTTGTCCAATCTATGGCAATCACTTCGGTCTCAGGGGTTGAAAGACACAAGACGCAGGAAAAAAGGGAAGCAAAAGCTGAAGAAAGATCAATACTGCACTGTGAAACAAGAAGTGTAGGCTATTTACTTTTCATTGATCTGATGATGCAGGAGAAACACCTCAGACTGGCATTAAATTGAGGGAATACATCTTCTGTGTTTTTTCACCTCAAGGTCAAGAGAGAGCCAAAAAAGAAATTAGAACAAACAGAAACTAATCACAGGAGTACAATAAAACCATTAATCCACATTACAAATCCACATGGAAACATAATTAAATATCAGGCTGAATAAGGTTTACAATAAAATAAGCACTGCCAGCTCTTATCTGTTTCTACTTGTACCCAGACCACTGGGAAAGAAAAAAATGTATATGAAGAAATCTATAGCAAATCAGAGTTTAATGTTGGGACGGAGGCCCATTCTAAAATAGCCTAGCCACAAAACAAATGTCCTGACTATAATTAGAAACCTACATATGATTCCTGTGGCAGGGGGATTTAACTTTTCACCCATACTTATTTAAACAAATATAGTTGAAAAATGCATCATTTTCTGAGGGATTTATCATACTACTTTATCCTGTAATTGTCTAAACTGACAAATAATGAACATCCTGGTGGGGATTTAAATGGTTTTTTAGGGAAAACAAAACAAGCCACAAAACCCCAACTAGAAAAGGATCACCATGGAAATTTACAAATCCAAATGAAAATATGATACACAATGAAAGCTTGGAGGACCCACCACCCTGATATGAGGAAAATAGTGGTGGACAAAACCTCAAAAAGATTTAGAAGTTTTGTTAAAATAAGCATCCATGAAAACTGGGCTTGAAATCTCATGAGAAACAGATCTCATGAGATTTCCAATCTTTCCCAAATTGGTATATCTGGAAATACTTCAAAAATGACCTTTTTAACTAAAACTAGGAAGGGCAGAGGAGCCTAACAGGACCTCTTGGTAGGCTAGTACAAACAGGTACAATTCCTAGAACTCATGATCAGTAAAGGAAGGCGCAAGTTCAGTAAGCAAAAGTAGTGGCTCTCAACCTTTCCAGATTACTGGAACCCTTTCCAGGAGTTTGCTAGTGCTTTTTATATAGTCTGTTGTAAAACTAGTCAAATAACTAGATGAATTCATGTACCCCCTAGAAGACTGCTGCATACCCCCAGGGTACACATACCCTGGTTGAGAACCACTGAGCTAAAGAACCATATCTTTGAACCTACAAGTTAGTACAGGGGCAGCTCATTCTCCTCTCCTATTGATGCTACTATTACATGGAGACACCCTCTTCTAGAGGGGCCTCTGAACTTAATTGGGAATATTCCAGATGGGAAGATCATGAGTGCTGCAGTCCAGCCTTGGAGATTGCAATTCTCATGCTGCCTTGGGGGAGAGAGAGAGACTTCCACTTCCAAGGGATATAAGGAGAGCATGGGATGGTCTTCATCTTGTGTGAAAGGAGCTGAGATCCTGGTAGGGGAATGGACATTGCACTGAGGAGCTCTGTCCAAGTCAGGAACAGCTTTAAGCTACTAATATAAAGCCAGAAGCTTCAGCTGAGAGTCTTCTAAGGCTTAGCAGGAAGCCTCCAAGGCTGATGGCAGCTTCATTAGACCCAGGGCAGAGACTGCTGCTGTGCCCAGAACTGACCAAGGGTGGCCTGCAGTGAAGGCAGTGAAAGTGACCATCACCTTTATTGGTTGGGGAAGTGCTTGCAAGGGAAGGGGGAGAGCAAAGAAACTATAAAGGTTTGCCTGATAAAGTGGTCTTCTTGTCTAATCAGGACCTAGGGTTACTGACCTATATACACGGCTGCTACTCTGAAACCTGACCTATATTAAAACAACTCCCATCTTCAGAGGAGTTGTGCAGCTTGGAATGACCCCAGTTGCTCTACCCTGTGTCACCTTGCCTGGACTGTTTTACTGGTCCAGCTGTACCCAGCTTCAACATCTTCAAGTGCACCCATGCAAGCATTTAGAACTCTGACATTCAGAGGATTGCATGCTCAGGGGTGGGGTAATGGTGGTAATGTAAATGTAAGTTGGTTACATTTCACTCACTACTCTAGATTGCATTTATTGTTTTACTGAAGTGCCACCTGCTGATTTAAATGGGTTGTGATACACTAATCTCAATCTGTTATATCAAGTTTTCTTAAATTAAGTAAAGGTGTGTTAACTCTAATCTAAATGTATATTGGGTGTATATTGTTTATAATTGCTCTTTTGAGTTAGACACATTGCATAGATTAGCTCAGGTTTATTCCTGGAGACTCCCAAGGCATGTCAGTGGGCTCAGCCTGGTGGAGGCACCGCCAAAATTAATTTTCTTTATAAGTAAAAGGACTGCAGCAAAGGGGTGATAGAGGATTCCTATCTACCCAGCATCACCATTGAGAACTCAGGATCTCCTTTAATTTCGACATCATCAGGTACCCGGGCACACAGGTAAGTGCTGCCTGCTCCTGAGTAAACCAGGGAGGAACTGGTGGGTTACATACAGTTTCACAATCTCCTAGGGACAGGAAGAAGAAACACTTCCCTGAACTTACTCTCTGCCTTACTTCCTGACACCAGTGTTCTTCCCATGTGGGAGGAGCCACACCTTTAGGGGCTGGTTGGGAAAGGACACACTCACTGAGCCAGGGCAGTAACTCTGTTACAGGTTCACAATTTTGTTTATGAACTGGGTTTTAGTCCAAGGAAGCTTATGCCCAAATAAACTTGTTAGTCTCTAAGGTGCCACAAGGACTCCTCACTGTTTTTGCTGATACAGACTAACACAGCTACCACTCTGAAGCTTGTCACAATTGCTATTGTTAGACAAGGTGTCATACCCACTGTTTTATAGTACACTGTATTACAAATCCCAAGTCTTCAAAAATCATGAGCCAGGTCCCAAAAATTATGAGTTAATTTTTAAATTTCATGATTTTTAAACCAAATTCGATATGTATGTTTTATTTCCTTTCTGGGTTTTGAGCTTTTAGGGTTCACATTTTCAACCTTTTTACACAACCCTGAGAGGTAGAAATTTATGTTAAAAAAAAATGAAAGCTGAGATTTTCATCAAATCACACGAAGCTGGGGCCTGAAGGTAAAACACCAAATATATCCCAAGACTCATGATAAAAGAATGAGAGTTGGTGTCACTGACAGTGCAGATACACAACGTGCCAAGCAAAAACAGAAAGTTCTTGCCCTTGACAAACTTATTGTCAAAATGCAAACAGTGGCCAATACATTGATCAAAGTGGCATGTACCAGTTTTCATTACTGGAATACATGAGTTTGGAAAAGTGATCAGAAGTGGGAGAGGGAGGGAGTAAAAAAATTAACTTGGGGACTGTCTGAAGACTAAAGGGCAGCATACAAGGCATGAAGGAAGGAATGGAAGAATGAGATAGGGTAGCTTAAAGAGAAAAGCTCAAACTGGAAGTGTAAGTGGTTTATGAAGAAATGAGGACTGAGATACAGGAAAGAGTAGAAATGTGGAGTTTTCTGAAAGGGAGGAAAAGGAAGACAATTTAAATAAGTTAGCTTTTCCTTCAGTTCAACAGTTGGCATTAAAGTTACCCAGATTGATTTGCCCATTCCTAGTGGTAATTAATGCTCAAGGCATTCAAGTATGCAGACCAATAAAGGACCTTGAGGTTAAACATCAAAGCCAAGCTGAGATAATTGCTAAGCTGCAAAAGTCAATGATACTTGAATGCCACAATCATGACTGAAAAAATAAAAGCAATAAAATGTATATTATACATTACAATAATATTTACAGGTGTTACATATACTGTAATCTTAACATTTTATTTGAAGGATGTAATTTTAATACTTAACCATTCATATTTAAGCAGCTCATTATGATAAAACCAGCAGGTTGTACCACAAAAAGAAAGTTATGAAAAATAATTATGGTTAATGCCTGCAGCCAGAAGTTAGCAGGTGGCTGGAAAATATTTTGAATATTTTCATTGCTGGTAAAAAAAGTTTCTGGAAGGGTTTTATCATCCATATTATTTTAGTATTTGTTATTAAGATTAAACTTTATTGGTAGTTAGTTGTCAGAAAAGATGAGATGAGCAGGAATGAAGATTTCTTGATTTGTTTCATGTTTCATTTGCAGTGCTGCTGCTAAGATGTTACTGAAATATTATCTCTGTTGTGAATTTCTTCTGTCAATGTAGCTTCTTACATTGGATTCATTTTTATGACCTAAACCTTCATAATAATTCTTGTTTCAATACTGTTTCCACTTAATACAGTGGCTCTGGTTGCACTGAGGCAGTGATTTGTGTTTATGTAGAGAGTCTGGCATCTTTGCTGAGATTAGACATGAATTTTGATAGGGTTCCATTCCACTGTTTCTTATTTTTGTACCAATTTTTGTCTCACAGATTCCAACGGGAAATTTCGGTTTGGTCTTTGCCAGATATTTTAAAAATTTGGAAATCTACAGTTCATAAGCAGGTATGGGGCAAAATGGTGTTAATGTACTTGCCCTTTTACCGTCTTGATACGCTAGTTAGGAAAAACTAATGTATTTAGCTAAACTAGACATTGCATGGTTCTGGATTATGCATTCCTAGAATGAGATCAAATAGTTTTGGGATATTACCTTCCTCAAGTGGCTTCTGATACTCTGTTTCATCTGTGTATTCTTATTTTATTTTTAAAGTAAATTCTATAAAACATTGTTTGATCTAAGAAGAGTCTTTGTATGCTTCTCGGAGGTGTTTATTTTTGTTTGCAAAAAAGTTCCTATCACACCATAGGGGCTGTGCAATAACAGATAACATTATACAACAAAATAGATTTGTAAAAAAAAGATTAAGTGAATTTTTTGTATCATTTTAGGGACAGGTAGAGACTGTATGAATTACAGTGGATACAAGTTTCCTTTTAGCTTGTCTATTTGGAATTATACCCAAATGAAAAAATGTTAGTTATAATATTATTGTGTGTAACTAGCCAAAAAAACTGATGCTCCAGTGCTTCATGTATTTATATTAGCATGTATTTATATTATATTATTGGGGCTGATTCTAGATTTTTAATCTCTGAAAGTTTGGGATTTAAAGTCTGGAGTGAAATCCTGGCCTCACTGACATCAATGGCAAAATGCCTATTGACTTCAATGATGTGAGGATTTTACCTGGGTAGTTTTTTTGGTTCAGAACCAACTTTAAATGTATATGTTGATATATATTTAAAGATACTAAGACAGTTTCTTCCTTTTTGATAGATTAGGCCCAAATTCTGCTTTCTGATCCATGTAGAAAAGAAAAGGAGTACTTGTGGCACCTTAGAGACTAATAAATTTATTTAAGCATAAGCTTTCGTGAGCTACAGCTCACTTCATCGGATGCATCCGATGAAATGAGCTGTAGCTCACAAAAGCTTATGCTCAAATAAATTTGTTAGTCTCGAAGGGGCCACAAGTACTCCTTTTCTTTTTCGCGAGTACAGACTAACACGGCTGCTACTCTGATCCACGTAGGTGGATTTTTGCCCCTTTACTTCAGTGGGGCAAAACGGGCAACTTTTTAAAGGCAATACTGTTGGCTTTTCAAATGTTTATTATTTATTAATGTTATAAAAATGAACTGGAGTGGACTGAAATTCTGAGACCTTTTTGAAGCTCCATTGTTTAAATTAATTGACTAAAAGTCCAATAAACTCGATAGTTAATGATGAATCAATTACTACTGCTGTTATATTTCAAAAAATGAGAAGTATATTGGCTAATTATGAGAGGTAATCAATTTTAGGTACAAGAAAAGAAAACAGCAACATCTGTTTTATTTAAAAGAAAGATTTAATTTTTTATGGAATTTTTAATCATACATTTTTTGCTCCGTTCCTTTTATTTCCAATCTCTTTTAGGAAGATAAACCAAGAACAAAGTAATCTCCCCCTGCCTCTACAATGGACTTTTGAAGTCTGTAAAATTTAAAATCAAAAGGAAGTAGCTGGAATATCAGAGAGAAAACAAAAAAATAGCACAGTTTTGTTGAAATGTATGCTGTTTGTCAGTGGTTGATAACATGATGGATGGTAGAGCAATTATTTTATATACATAAAAAGAAGACATGCAATATACAAGTGTCAAAACATTTACACAGATTGCAAACTACTTACACACATTATAAGATACTTCATTTTCACAGACCAGAGTGTCAAAACAAAGTGGGGGGGAGGGGGGGATGCCATTGCTTTAATGTTGGGGATCTCATAAAGTTAGAACTGCTGCAAATTTTCACTGGACACTTTAGATCTGACACAACTGGCACTGAAGCCAATGGAAAGACTCCCATTGATTTCAACGAGGGCTGGAACCAGTCCTTAAAGCATAGAGTATAAACCCTTGAGTTCTCATACAAAAGCTCTTAACATTTGGGCAAAAATTCTGACTTCCGTCCTATAGAATGCATTTTTAGGCACAGTGCAGAAACTTCACCACAGATTCTGCATTCATTCCATGTGAATTTGGCCCTTACTTTCTCAGTAATCTCATTGGTAGATTGGTGATAAGGAGTGAGTTGAGTCAAAAGTCAACAGATTCAGAGCAAAATCGCTGTACTGTAATCTCTGTGTAGCTGGTATGTGTGTTGGCTTGAAGATCAGCAAGATAGGCACTGATCAATGCTGTGTTTGAGTGAAATGTTCACAAAACAAACTCAACCACTTCAAATAATTGAACATTTCATACTTTGGAGACTTATTTCAGTTTTACAAACCGCAAATTGGGACAGTTAAGTGCTTTTTCTACCTTGGAGACTCTATATTTTGTATTTGTGAGTATGACGAGATAGTTTATAAATAGCAAACATGGATAAAACACTACATTTAAATGGTTTCAGAGTAGCAGCCATGTTAGTCTGTATCCGCAAAAAGAAAAGGAGTACTTGTGGCACCTTAGAAACTAACAAATTTATTTGAGCATAAGCTTATGCTCAAATAAATGTGTTAGTCTCTAAGGTGCCACAAGTACTTCTTTTCTTTTTACATTTAAATGATTTTTGTTCTTGTTTGTTTTTTGTTTTTACAGAGGCGATGGAAAGATGTGAAGTGAGAACAGAAAGCTTTTTGTAAAGAAGGGAACAGAGAGAGCTCCTTGTAAATTATTTTACCTTTAACCTCACTCCTAGCTTTAAGAAAGTCCAGCCCCCAATGAAGCTTCATCTATCCCCTCTCTTCCACCTAATTTGTGGATTTTATTTTCATAAGATCATAAGAACAGCCATACTGGGTCAGACCAAAGGTCCATCTTGCCCAGTATCCTGTCTTCCGACAGTGGCCAATGCTAGGTGCCCCAGAGGGAATGAACAGAACAGGTAATCATCAAGTGATCCATTCCCTGTCACTCATTCCCAGCTTCTGGCAAACAGAGGCTAGGGACACCATCTCTGCCCATCCTGGCTAATAGCCATTGATGGACCTATCCTCCATGAATTATCTAGTTCTTTTTTGAACCCTGTTATTGTCTTGGCCTTCACAATATCTTCTGGCAAAGAGTTCCACAGGTTGACTATGAATTGTGTGAAGAAATACTTCCTTTTCTTTGTTTTAAATCTGCTACCTATTAATTTCTTTTGGTGACCCCTAGTTCGTGTGTTATCAGGAGTATATAACACTTCCTTACTACTTTCTCCATACCAGACATGCTTTTATAGACCTCTATCATATCCCCCCTTAGTCGTCTCTTTTCCAAGCTGAAAAGTCCCAGTCTTATTAATCTCTCTTCATATGAAAGCTGTTCCATACCCCTAATCATTTTTGTTGCCCTTTTCTGAACCTTTTCCAATTCCAATACATCTTTGTTGAGATGGAGCAACCACATCTGCACACAGTATTCAAAATGAGGGTGTACCATGGATTTATATTGAGGCAATATGATATTTTCTGTCTTATTTTCTATCTCCTTCTTAATGATGCCCAATATTCTGTTCGCTTTTTTGACTGCGGCTGCAAATTGAGTGGATGTTTTCAGAGAACTCTCCACAATGACTAAGATCTCTTTCCCATTTTCTTTAGTTACCCAAGGAATATTTTAGTTAGGAAAGTACATGTATTTAGTTAGGAAAGTACATGTATAAAGTCAAGTACAAGTCTGATTGGAGGAAATAAATGCCATTTGAGAAGGAACTGAGCAGGCTGGTGGATAGGGGACATGCTGCTATTGCTGTAGCAATAGCCGCAAAATAGAGCTCAGGGCTGTGGATAGGCCCAGGAAGTAACCTGCAATGCTAAGGAGATGAGAAAAGAGGGGCAGTCAGAAGTAGAGTTTCTTCTGGTCATTTAAAATTTATGTCATACTCCTACTGACTGCTCCTGTACAGAATCCCCATGCCCTGCAATGTGTGATCAGGTCTGCTCTACTCACCACTCAGTGGCCCCTTCCTGTGGCTCATCTGGGGAATTAGCTCAGCCACCTGATCTGACCCCCTCTTCCTGTGGCTACTCAGCCTGCTATTTCCTCACTTATTCCATGGCCTCTCATGTGCCAGGAGCTGCAGCACTTTCTTCTTCATGGCTTAGGCCTCCAGCTAAGTCACATAAAAGTTCTCCCCCCTCCCAGGGTATCATTAAAGTCTACTTCCAGACTGCTTCCAGCCATCCCCAAATGCGCTATCCCTACAGTGTCACTCCAGCAGGGGAGCCCAGGCCCGGCCTCAACTCTGGGTTCCAATCCAGGGACCCTCAACCCAGCAGGTCTGGGCTTTTGCTCTCTCAGCCCTTACTGTTCCTTCCCTGGACTGCTTCCTACTTTTCCTCCTTGTATTTAGGAGTATGACTGCAGGTTTTTCCTCCTTGCAGCCTACCAACTTCTTCTTTTTACAGTTCCCGCCCAGCTCCTCTCTCCGCTGGATTTCATCAGCAATTAGGCCCTAGTATGCCTTGGGTGCAGCCTAAAGTTAATTGGCCTAATTTACCCCTTCAGGCCTTGCACCACATCATCACAACATGTAATAGTGCTAATAAAGGTGTTGGGAGAGATCTGTGCATTGAAGCAATTCTTCCCTCCTTTAAGTTTGTAAGAGTTTGGAACAACCTAACCAAGCCAAAAGCCCCCATCACACATACATTCAACTCCATCTCTAAGAGTCAGGAAAATATCATGCCCACTTTATAGATGGGAAAATTCAGGCTTTGAGAGGTTAACATGACTTGCCCAGGTTCTCAGAATGACCAAGTGGCAGAGCCAAAAATAGGATTTAGGAGACCTGAATCCCAATCTCAATAATAGACAATGCTCCATCTGAGACAAAAGTACTATATCTGGTCTCCATTGTTAGGGGGCTTATTCCTTCACCAACTTACTTCCCTGGTCCTTCTCGCATGAACAGAGAGCCACAATACCCAAAGTCCAAAGGTGCAAACAATTCAATGTTTATTGGGGTGAACTTCCAGCAAGCATGATTCCAGTTTCCTTCCTTAGTGTCCTCCTTCCCAGCTTTGACACCACAGAGCCTTACCTGTGTCCTTGTTCCCATTTCCCCCTTTAGCTAAACATGATTCCAATTTCCCCACCCCCATGTTCCCAATTCCCCCCACACACACACACCCACTCACTTCCTGATTGACTGCAGGCTATATAGTAAAACTTGAGTTATGCTTAGCTATACCTTAACCAATCATTTTACTTAAATTTAACTAACCAATCCTAACATATTGTAACATGATTATGTAACCAATTGTATCCCACCACCTTAATTAGTTTACACCCAGCAAAATTAATTATACAGCAGACAGAAGCAATCACAGAACCAGACAGAGATTATAGATTCATAGATACTAAGGTCAGAAGGGACCATTCTGATTATCTAGTCCAACCTTCTGCACAGCGCAGGCCACAGAATCTCACTCACTCACTCCTACGAAAAACCTCACCAATTTCTGAGCTATCGAAGTCCTCAAATCATGGTTTAAAGACTTCAAGGAGCAGAGAAGCCTCCCTCAAGTGACCCGTGCCCCATGCTACAGAGGAAGGAGAGCCTCTCCAATCTGCCCAGGAGGAAAATTCCGTCCCGACCCCAAATATGGCGATCAGCTAAACCCTGAGCATATGGGCAAGATTCACCAGCCAGATACTACAGAAAATTCTTTCCGGGGTAACTCAGATCCCATCATCTAATATCCCATCTCAGGGGATTAGTCCTATTTACCCTGAATATTTAAAGATCAATTACTTACCAAAATCACATTATCCCATCATACCATCTCCTCCATAAACTTATCCAGTAGAATTTTAAAACCAGATAGATCTTTTGCCCCCACTGCTTCCCTTGGAAGGCTATTCCAAAACTTCACTCCTCTGATGGTTAGAAACCTTCGTCTAATTTCAAGTCTAAACTTCTTGGTGGCCAGTTTATACCCATTTGTTCTTGTGTCCACATTGGTGCTGAGCTTAAATAATTCCTCTCCCTCTCCTGTATTTATCCCTCTGATATATTTATAGAGAGCAATCATATCTCCCCTCAACCTTCTTTTAGTTAGTCTAAACAAGCCAAGCTCCTTAAGTCTCCTTTCATAAGACAAGTTTTCCATTCCTCGGATCATCCTAGTAGCCCTTCTCTGTACCTGCTCCAGTTTGAATTCATCCTTTTTAAGCATGGGAGACCAGAACTGCACACAGTATTCTAGGTGAGGTCTCACCAGTGCCTTGTATAATGGTACTAAAACCTCCTTATCCCTACTGGAAATGCCTTTCCTGATGCATCCCAAAACTGCATTAGCTTTTTTCACAGCCATATCACATTGGCAGCTCATAGTCATCCTATGATCAACCAATACTCCAAGGTCCTTCTCCTCTTCCGTTACTTCTAATTGATGCGTCCCCAACTTATAACTAAAATTCTTGTTATTAATCCCTAAATGCATAACCTTACACTTCTCACTATTAAATTTCATCCTATTACTATTACTCCAGTTTACAAGGTCATGCAGATCCTCCTGTATAATATCCCGATCCTTCTCTGAATTGGCAATACCTCCAAGCATTGTATCATCTGCAAACTTTATTAGCACACTCCCACTTTTTGTGCCAAGGTCAGTAATAAAAAGAATAAATAAGATTGGTCCCAAAACCGATCCCTGAGGAACTCCACTGGTAACCTCCCTCCAACCTGACAGTTCGCCTTTCAGTAGGACCCGTTGCAGTCTCCCCTTTAACCAATTCCTTATCCACCTTTTGATGTTCATATTGATCCCCATCTTCTCCAATTTAACTAATAATTCCCCATGTGACACAGTATCAAATGCCTTACTGAAATCTAGGTAAATTAGATCCACTGCATTTCCTTTATCTAAAAAAATCTGTTACTTTTTCAAAAAAGGAGATTAGGTTGGTTTGGCACGATCTACCTTTTGTAAAACCATGTTGTATTTTGTCCCATTTACTATTGACTTCAATGTCCTTAACTAATTTCTCCTTCCAAATTTTTTCCAGGACCTTGCATACTACAGATGTCAAACTAACTGGCCTGTAGTTACCCGGATAACCTTTTTTTCCTTTCTTAAAAATAGGAACTATATTAGCAATTCTCCAATCATTCGGTACTACTCCTGAGTTTACAGATTCATTAAAAATTCTTGCTAATGGGCTTGCAATTTCAGGTGCCAATTCCTTTAATATTCTTGGATGAAGAATATCTGGGCCCCCCGATTTAGTCCCATTAAGCTGTTTGAGTTTCGCTTCTACCTCAGATATGGTAATATCTACCTCCATATCCTCATTCCCATTTGTCATGCTACCATTATCCCTAAGATCCTCTTTAGCCTTATTAAAGACTGAAGCAAAGTATTTGTTTAGATATTGGGCCATGCCTAGATTATCCTTAACCTCCACTCCATCCTCAGTGTTTAGCGGCCCCACTTCTTCTTTCTTAGTTTTCTTCTTATTTATATGGCTATAGAACCTTTTACTATTGGTTTTAATTCCCTTTGCAAGGTCCAACTCTACTCGACTTTTAGCCTGTCTCACTTTATCCTACATGTTCTGACGTCAATTAGGTAGCTTTCCTTGCTGATCCCTCCCATCTTCCACTCCCTGTATGCTTTCTGCTTCTTCTTAATCACCTCTCTAAGATGCTTGCTCATCCAGCTTGGTCTACAACTCCTTCCTATGAATTTTTTCCCCTTTCTTGGGATACAGGCTTCCGATAGCTTCTGCAGCTTTGATTTAACGTAATCCCAGGCCTCCTCTACCTTTAGATCCATAAGTTCTTCAGTCCAATCCACTTCCTAACTAATTTCCTTAATTTTTGAAAGTCAGCCCTTTTGAAATCAAAAACTCTAGTTGCAGATTTATTTTTGTTAATCCTTCTGTTCAGTTTGAACTGAATTAGCTCATGATCACTTGAGCCAAGATTGTCCCCTACAACCATTTCTTCTATGAGATCCTCACTATTCACCAAAATTAAATCTAAAATGGCATCCCCTCTAGTCGGTTCAGCAACTACTTGATGAAGGAATCCATCAGCTATCGCATCTAGGAAAATCTGAGCCCTATTATTATTACTAGCACTGGTCCTCCAGTCTATATCTGGGAAGTTAAAGTCTCCCACGCAATTTCCATTAGTATTTACTTTATTAAAGACATTAAAAAGGGCTCTATCCATATCCAAATTAGATCCCGGAGGTCTATAGCACACCCCAAGCACTATCGTAGGAGAGGCTTTACTAGTTTTCTTCTCCAATGTAATTTTTGTCCAGACGGACTCTGTCTTATCCATTGCATCGCTTCTTATTTCTTTACATTCTACCTCATCATTGATATACAATGCTACTCCACCCCCTTTACCTTTGTTTCTGTCTTTCCTAAACAGCACATACCCTTCAATACCTGTATTCATAGAATCATAGAATATCAGGGTTGGAAGGGACCCCAGAAGGTCATCTAGTCCAACCCCCTGCTCAAAGCAGGACCAAGTCCCAGTTAAATCATCCCAGCCAGGGCTTTGTCAAGCCTGACCTTAAAAACCTCTAAGGAAGGAGATTCTACCACCTCCCTAGGTAACGCATTCCAGTGTTTCACCACCCTCTTAGTGAAAAAGTTTTTCCTAATATCCAATCTAAACCTCCCCCATTGCAACTTGAGACCATTACTCCTCGTTCTGTCATCTGCTACCATTGAGAACAGTCTAGAGCCATCCTCTTTGAAACCCCCTTTCAGGTAGTTGAAAGCAGCTATCAAATCCCCCCTCATTCTTCTCTTCTGCAGACTAAACAATCCCAGCTCCCTCAGCCTCTCCTCATAAGTCATGTGCTCTAGACCCCTAATCATTTTTGTTGCCCTTCGTTGTACTCTTTCCAATTTATCCACATCCTTCCTGTAGTGTGGGGCCCAAAACTGGACACAGTACTCCAGATGAGGCCTCACCAGTGTCGAATAGAGGGGAACGATCACGTCCCTCGATCTGCTCGCTATGCCCCTACTTATACATCCCAAAATGCCATTGGCCTTCTTGGCAACAAGGGCACACTGCTGACTCATATCCAGCTTCTCGTCCACTGTCACCCCTAGGTCCTTTTCCGCAGAACTGCTGCCGAGCCATTCAGTCCCTAGTCTGTAGCGGTGCATTGGATTCTTCCATCCTAAGTGCAGGACCCTGCACTTATCCTTATTGAACCTCATTAGATTTCTTTTGGCCCAATCCTCCAATTTGTCTAGGTCCTTCTGTATCCTATCCCTCCCCTCCAGCGTATCTACCACTCCTCCCAGTTTAGTATCATCCGCAAATTTGCTGAGAGTGCAATCCACACCATCCTCCAGATCATTTATGAAGATATTGAACAAAACGGGCCCCAGGACCGACCCCTGGGGCACTCCACTTGACACCGGCTGCCAACTAGACATGGAGCCATTGATCACTACCCGTTGAGCCCGACAATCTAGCCAGCTTTCTACCCACCTTATAGTGCATTCATCCAGCCCATACTTCCTTAACTTGCTGACAAGAATGCTGTGGGAGACCGTGTCAAAAGCTTTGCTAAAGTCAAGAAACAATACATCCACTGCTTTCCCTTCATCCACAGAACCAGTAATCTCATCATAAAAGGCGATTAGATTAGTCAGGCATGACCTTCCCTTGGTGAATCCATGCTGACTGTTCCTGATCACTTTCCTCTCCTCTAAGTGCTTCAGGATTGATTCTTTGAGGACCTGCTCCATGATTTTTCCAGGGACTGAGGTGAGGCTGACCGGCCTGTAGTTCCCAGGATCCTCCTTCTTCCCTTTTTTAAAGATGGGCACTACATTAGCCTTTTTCCAGTCATCCGGGACTTCCCCCGTTCGCCACGAGTTTTCAAAGATAATGGCCAAGGGCTCTGCAATCACAGCCGCCAATTCCTTCAGCACTCTCGGATGCAATTCGTCCGGCCCCATGGACTTGTGCACGTCCAGCTTTTCTAAATAGTCCCTAACCACCTCTATCTCTACAGAGGGCTGGCCATCTCTTCCCCATTTTGTGTTGCCCAGCACAGCAGTCTGGGAGCTGACCTTGTTAGTGAAAACAGAGGCAAAAAAAGCATTGAGTACATTAGCTTTTTCCACATCCTCTGTCACTAGCTTGCCTCCCTCATTCAGTAAGGGGCCCACACTTTCCTTGGCTTTCTTCTTGTTGCCAACATACCTGAAGAAACCCTTCTTGTTACTCTTGACATCTCTTGCTAGCTGCAGCTCCAGGTGCGATTTGGCCCTCCTGATATCTTTCCTACATGCCCGAGCAATATTTTTATACTCTTCCCTGGTCATATGTCCAACCTTCCACTTCTTGTAAGCTTCTTTTTTATGTTTAAGATCCGCTAGGATTTCACCATTAAGCCAAGCTGGTCGCCTGCCATATTTACTATTCTTTCGACTCATCGGGATGGTTTGTCCCTGTAACCTCAACAGGGATTCCTTGAAATACAGCCAGCTCTCCTGGACTCCCTTCCCTTTCATGTTAGTCCCCCAGGGGATCCTGGCCATCTGTTCCCTGAGGGAGTCAAAGTCTGCTTTCCTGAAGTCCAGGGTCCGTATCCTGCTGCTTACCTTTCTTCCCTGCGTCAGGATCCTGAACTCAACCAACTCATGGTCACTGCCTCCCAGATTCCCATCCACTTTTGCTTCCCCCACTAATTCTACCCGGTTTGTGAGCAGCAGGTCAAGAAAAGCGCTCCCCCTAGTTGGCTCCCCTAGCACTTGCACCAGGAAATTGTCCCCTACGCTTTCCAAAAACTTCCTGGATTGTCTATGCACCGCTGTATTGCTCTCCCAGCAGATATCAGGAAAATTAAAGTCACCCATGAGAATCAGGGCATGCGATCTAGTAGCTTCCGTGAGTTGCCGGAAGAAAGCCTCATCCACCTCATCCCCCTGGTCCGGTGGTCTATAGCAGACTCCCACCATGACATCACTCTTGTTGCACACACTTCTAAACTTAATCCAGAGACACTCAGGTTTTTCCACAGTTTCGTACCGGAGCTCTGAGCAGTCATACTGCTCCCTTACATACAGTGCTACTCCCCCACCTTTTCTGCCCTGCCTGTCCTTCCTGAACAGTTTATAACCATCCATGACTGTACTCCAGTCATGTGAGTTATCCCACCAAGTCTCTGTTATTCCAATCACGTCATAATTCCTTGACATCACCAGGACCTCCAGTTCTCCCTGCTTGTTTCCAAGGCTTTGTGCATTTGTATATAAGCACTTGAGATAACCTGTTGATCGCCCCTCATTCCCAGTATGAGGCAGGAGCCCTCCCCTCACAGACATTCCTGCCTGTGCTTCCTCCCGGTATCCCGCTTTCCCACTTACCTCAGGGCTTTGGTCTCCTTCCCCCGGTGAACCTAGTTTAAAGCCCTCCTCACTAGGTTAGCCAGCCTGCTGGCAAAGATGTTCTTCCCTCTCTTCGTAAGATGGAGCCCGTCTCTGCCCAGCACTCCTCCTTCATGGAACACCATCCCATGGTCAAAGAATCCAAAGCCTTCTCTCCGACACCACCTGCGTAGCCATTCGTTGACCTCCACGATTCGACGGTCCCTACCCAGGCCTTTTCCTTCCACGGGGAGGATGGACGAGAACACCACTTGCGCCTCCAACTCCTTTATCCTTCTTCCCAGAGCCACGTAGTCCGCAGTGATCCGCTCAAGGTCATTCTTGGCAGTATCATTGGTGCCCACGTGGAGAAGCAGGAAGGGGTAGCGATCCGAGGGCTTGATGAGTCTCGGCAGTCTCTCCGTCACATCACGTATCTTAGCCCCTGGCAAGCAGCAGACTTCTCGGTTTTCCCGGTCAGGGCGGCAGATAGATGACTCAGTCCCCCGGAGGAGAGAGTCCCCGACCACCACCACCCGCCTTCTCCTCTTGGGAGTGGTGGTCGTGGAACCCCCAACCTCAGGACATCGCATCTCATGCCTCCCAACCAGCGGAGTCTCCTTCCGCTTTCTCCCCCCAGACATATCATCTGGTCCACTCTCCGCATTGGTACCTGTGGAGAGAACATGAAAGCGGTTAGTTACCTGTGTCTGTGTTACTGGAACCCGGACATTCCGCTTACCTCTTCTGGAGGTCACATGTTGCCAAGCTTCTTCACTGGCCTCTTGGCTCCTCTGTGCAACCTGCTCTATATCTTTAGAGCTTTGTGCCCCTAGAAGGCTATCCTGAGTTTGGTCCAGAAAATCCTCAGTCTCTCGTATACAACGCAGGGTCGTTACCTGTTGCTCCAGACCTTCAATCTTCTCTTCCAATATGGAGACCAGCTTGCACTTTGTACAGACAAAGTCGCTTCTGTCCTGTGGAAGAAAGACAAACATGGCACATCCAGTGCAGGTCACAACAGCTGAATCCCCCCCTTCCATATCACCTACCTACTATGAGCTTCCTCAGAGACGTTGGCAAGATGTAAGCCTCACTGGGCTCACTCCAGGCGAACTCCCAGGCAAACTCCTGCTGTGAGCTGCTCTGCTGTCCCCGCTGCTCCGCTGGTTCGCTGCCGCTCAGCTGGTTCGCGAGGCTCTGGCTATTTTTAAACAGCCAGGCTTATTCTAGTCATGACTACTATTCCATCATGTTTCTGTTATCCCTATAATATCTGGTTTCACTTCCTGCATCAGTAGCTCTAGTTCCTCCATTTTGTTACCTAGGCTCCTTGCACTGGTGTACAAAGATCTTAATTTTTGCTGTTTGGCCTCGCTCACATTTTGTACCCTATTAGGCACAGTCATTCTACAGCCAGTATAACCTATTAGACTAGTATCCACACCGCCCTCGCTCCTTATATACATTCTCCTACCCACGGCTGATCCTTTCTTACTTTGTCTTCTTCCTCTCAATGCTAAAATCTGGCGTGGAGATTACCTGGACATCTACCAACCACCTCCCCCAAATTCCTAGTTTAAAGCTCTCTTTATCAGTTGTGCCAGCCTTGATCCTAGAAGTCTATTTCCTTCCCTACTCAGATGAAGTCCATCCCGAGAGAACTGTCCTCTGTCCGTGAATGCCTCCCAGTGGCCATACATCCCAAAGCCCTCTTTATAGCACCACTGCCTAAGCCATCTGTTGACAGTCATAATCTTGTCAGACCTTTGTTGCCCTTCTCTAGGAACAGGAAGGATCCCGCTAAAGATCACCTGAGCCTCAATTTCCTTAAGCGTCTTCCCCAGCCTAGCATAGTCTCCCTTAATACTTTCCAGCGAGAATCTAGCCGTATCATTTGTTCCCACATGAAGGATAATTAGGGGATTCTTTCCTGCTCCCTTTAGGATCCTTTTCAACCTCAGGTCTACATCCCGTATCTTAGCACCCGGAAGACAGCACACCCTTCTATTCTCTGGATCAGCTCTAGTTACAGGCCTGTCTATTCTTCTCAATAAAGAGTCCCCTATCACATAGACCTGCCTTTTCCTGGTGACAGTGCTATTCTCCAGTCTCTCCCCTGTTCCCTCTGGCTGCAAGTTCTTTCCATTCCTGTTTTCCCTTATAATCCTCTTCAACCCATCCTATATCCTCCTGGGGCTCATATTTGGTGTAGTCTCCCTTGACTCTTCCGCTTTTCCTATAGGACTAGCCTCTCTTCTCTTCTTCCTTACCCTTCCACCTTCAACAAGTACATGCTGAGCCCCTTCTTCATTTTCCAACTCTGCAAACCTGTTCCTAAGCTCTGTTTCTCCTCCACTAGCCCGTCTTTTCCTCTGCCTGGTTCTTTTAGTCGCATGCTTCCACTGACCACTTTCCTCACCAGTCTCCCCTCAAAATTCCCCAGCCCTGCTTCCATCTGTGAGTCTGAGCTTTTCCCTTCAGATACCTCATATCTTTGCTCCATCATCTGCTCAAACCCCTTCCTAAACTCAATCAGACTTTCCACCTGCATCTCCAAACCTCGGATCTTTTCCTCCATCAGCTCTATCAGACGACATTTCATGCAGAAAAAACTCTTACCAGGTCCCCCCTCCAGGATCATGTACATACCACAGCTTCCACATCCAGTCATCGTCAATGCGTCTTCCACTACAGGAGTCACTCCCACAGCTGCCTCCGTATCTGTCATCGCCTTCCCACCTAAGTCCTGTTAATCTGGGAAACACAAGTCACACCAAAAAGACCATCCCCCCCAGCAAAAGCAAACTCCAAACAAGCACCACAATCCAAACTCCCCTTGCAAACGCCCACTCAAACTCCCCTGTTTACAGCTCTGTTTGCTGGCTCCTGTGCCGCTGCAGCTGTCTGTGCTGCTGCCTGACTGGCTGGCTACCTTTATAGGACCGCTAGTCAGAAAAGCCCCGCCCCCTAATCAGGGCTCAGCTTCTCTCCGAGCACAAAGCCCCTACAAGCCTCTACACACACACACACACACACACACTCTCTCTCTCTCTCTCTCTCTAAAAATACAAAACCAAGTACAAATACCTTCTCTTCCAACAGAACTCCCACTCAAACTCCCCTGTTTACAGCTCTGTTTGCTAGCTCCTGTGCCGCTGCAGCTGTTATACAGATAAACAATGGGGAAATGGGGACTACAGAGATAGAACAAAGACAGAAATGAGGATTTCACATCCAGCTATTGATAAGTGAGTTCTTGCCAGACAGGATGCTATCAAACAAAGTTTCCTTTTACATCTTCTAGGCACTTCCCTTTTTCTGGAGGCGACAGGCATTATCAGGACAAGATTGTATTCCCAACAGCCCAATAGCACCTTATTTCAATGTGGAAATGTGTTTGGAATGTGAAGAGGTCACCGGTCGCTTCCCAGCTTATGGCTGCCTCTGTTGCTTAGC
Source organism: Dermochelys coriacea (assembly GCF_009764565.3). Classification (NCBI taxonomy): domain Eukaryota; kingdom Metazoa; phylum Chordata; order Testudines; family Dermochelyidae; genus Dermochelys; species Dermochelys coriacea. The sequence goes on along the minus strand of NC_050072.1, from coordinate 59,691,915 downwards.
CAAAGGCCTTAGCCTAAGAACAGGGCCTCAGATTGTCACAGTAAGAGAAGGACCTTACACAGGCAGTGTAAGGCAGACAGTGATTTTGATTCTTTCATTTATACCTCTAACTAGCCAAGTGATAAGAATACACCTAAATTCTTTAGAGTATAGGCCTTTACAGATATGCCTGAATATCTATATCCTAACATCCATTAAAGGGGGAAATATCTACTTCCACATCAGACATTTATCTTCTACATCTTAATTTTTATCTCATTTACTATAGTTTTTCAGTTAAATAGTTTCTCCTTCACTGATCAATGTGATGCAGGATCTGTCAATGAGGTTAGCTGAGAAAAGCTTTTAGTTGATACCATACTGTGCTCCACAGCTAGAACGTGAGGTTATGGTGAACTGACAGAACGTCAACTACTGCTCACCACATTAGTGACTGAATGGGAAAAGAACAGGCTGAATCTAAACAGAGAAAATAACATCCTTTGTATATAGAAAAGGAGTACTTGTGGCACCTTAGAGACTAACAAATTTATTAGTCTCTAAGGTGCCACAAGTACTCCTTTTCTTTTTGCGAATACAGACTAACACGGCTGCTACTCTGAATCCTTTGTATATGTAACCCAGGTAAAGGACTCCCATCTGCCTTCACTCTGTGTCAATTTAAATTTACCCCCTTTGATTTCCCTAGATAGGGCAGATATGGATTTCAAGAATATGATGAATTGAGCCCTCAGTGCAGTGCAGCTGTGCAGCAGGAACAAGTAGGCACCCTTATAGCTACTGCTTCCTATTCTCTGATTGGATGCATTCTTTAAATGACGAATGTGATATGCTTTGAAACATTTACCTATTCACTTTTAAAAAGCCAGAAAATAGAAAAAAAATCCCTTTAAATCTCTAAGTCGCTTCAGGGATGCTGCAGTAAAACTAGCTCTTATCCAATGGATAGAGACCAACAATTACCTCAAAGCGATAAAATTGTAGAGATCATCTTTTGTTTCCCCCCAAGCAGCAACAGCAGGAGGCATAGTTTGAATTACAGAGGACCAGAAAGTGAGATAACTCTCTCCTCCTTAGAATGAAGTAAGCCAGAAGAGAAGGTTACTTTTGTCTTCAAAAGGGTTAGAGTGGGAAAATATCAGTGAATATTAGAGGTCTCCCGTTGAGAGAGAAGAAAGTTCTTGACATTCAAGGAAAATTGGTTTGAGTTCAGCTGAGTTGGGAGAATTTGGAAATTGTAACTCTTCAGAAAGTTACAAAGAAAATTAAGGGCAAAATAGGCTGCACAGAGCAAAATGTAAAGTGTGTGATCCCCTGACAACCCCCTTTGAATGCTATGGGCCAGATTCTCAAGTGAGTCACCATCTCTTTGCATCACTGAGGCAGCGCACAGAGGGACTTATCTGCTGAAAATTCCTAGAGCATTTCCCTGGCACAGGGAAACTCTCTTAAAGGAAAATGATGGGCTCCCCAACCACCCCACCTCTCTAGCTCACTGCTGCAGATGGAACAAAATCAAGATATGGCAAGCTGAGAACGCTGGAAGATTTTGTGAGAGATAGAAAAAGAAAGAGCCTAAAAGGAGTCAAAGTAGTCCCAGAAAAAGGATCAATTAAGCAGCCAAACTTTTGGATGTTTATTAATTAATTTTTAATTAATTTTAATTTAATTAATTAATCTATTTTTTTCATGTGTGCCCATCATATATTAATGCAGAGCAGCCCTTACTTATAGAGTACTGCTTATTTCTAATACAATATTAAGCTAGTTAATAACTCAAAGAGGGGTTACAGTGCTGTGGTTTCCAATTTCCACTGTCATCGGAGGTCTGTGTGCCTTCAACATTTTTCAAACATTAAGTATATCAATTAATCCTTAAAGCACTATTTTTTGTAAAATGATCATGCCTGGAACCATAAAAGTCACTGAATAAACTCTCAATACTCTTTATTTGCCAGAATTATAATGAAAGTTAGAATGAAATTGAGTTTATTTTTAAAGTGTTTCAGAAAGCTAAATTCCCCCAGTAGTTTCAATAAGCAAATACTCTCCAGCAACCACACAACACACAACAAAAACACTAACCGAGGAACCTATCATTGCAACAAAGCCCGATGCCAACTCTGTCCACATATTAATTCAAGTGACACCATCTGTGCGCCCAAGGGCTGGGGGGGAAGATACCAGCGAAAGGAGGACACTAAGGCCTAAGAATAGTAAATTATGCTTTATTGAAGGAAGGAAGAACTTATGCTCCAATCTGCGTGGGGAGCCCCTAGGATGCGCAGAGGGGTTGCAGGGGACTCTGGCCGTTTGGGACAGCTGACCAGGCAGGACTCCACGGGGGGGAGTCCTCTGCAGTGCTGTATTCTCCGTGCTTATCTCAGGGTTACATGGGATCAACAGCTGGCTACATTCTTATATGTACAATTTATGCTTATTACATAAACTGACTCATTTACAGGCAAAAATATGCTGAGCTATGCTACAATATCTTTTGGCAGGGTCTGTCGGACAAAGTTCATTGAAACTGCCTGCATCCTCCGCTTACATCCAGTCACATTCTCAGTCCACCACTTAGCTCCTCGCCAATCTTCCACAACCTTGTCCCTACACTCCATCCCTTGGTGGACTGAGCTGTATTAGTTACTGCCACCAGCACATGGCGAGTGTGCGCACTGGTTTGGGGGTTGCTAGTCGGGCCAGGAGGGCGGAGGAGCAATTCACAGAGCATTGAAGAATGACAAACACACATACAAAGCTCAGTAGTCCAGTCAATAGTAGGAGCCCCATGCGTCTCCCCCAGGCACCAAGATCCAGAAGCCAGGAGGTTAGCCACCACTAAGGATCATCCCATACAGAAGCCTCAGAGCCTACGTCATGTAACACCTTCGAGCGGTCCATCATATTATGAACATCAGTCTCGATGCGCTTATCCTGATTTAAGTAAAAACAACAACTTTCATTAATCAAGGCACAAATGCTACCTTGAGTGGCTAATAAGTAGTCCAATGCCACATGATTCTGTAATACAACCTGCGACAAAAAAGCTACTTCTAATTGCAAGGCTTGGATTGCATCTATCTATAATCTCTAATGTGCCTGAAATAGTTACAATAGCCCACTCCAGTTTGGCCACCCCTAGCCAGGGGCGGAAAGCGCAGACAAACTGATAGAAGCCCACGGGTCTCTGCACAATGGGATTTGGGCTCTGTCATGGACGCGCCACCAATATGTAATTATGCACTGCATGAACATGCATGGTTTGCATTCCATAAGTTTAGGGGAGGAGCCGTCCCAATGTGCACCATCCACACCATTGGTTGGGTAGGGTTTTATATGCCCAACAGCCACATAGCCAGTACAGCCCCGGCAATCCTGCCATGGGGAACTATGTGCTATCTGAGGTATTGCGACACCAACTATCGGAGCTTTGGTCACACTGAGACCAGTAATGTGCACGCGGGGTTTGCCCGCACCTAATTGTGCTGAGGGGCGTTCTCCATATGGGGGCACTGGCATTGTAGGAATATAGAAAACCACAGGTATGTGGTCCCCACTCGCCCCAATGCCACCACCGATGGCAGAGAGTGGTGCCATTGGTATAAGTCATATTGGTTTCAGAAGAACCGGAGCAATTGTCACTTGAGACCAACGCCTCTCCGGCCTTCCACTCACTGTGCATTTCCGGTGGGCCAGCAGTAATGTTAAACTGTCCAGTGTCTGGAAGGTATTCTGCTATCACTGCGCACGAGGAACGGGGAAGTTTTCCGATGGGACAAGCAGCGTCTGTCGCCAAAGGCCGCTGAACACACGAATATGCATCCCCCCGTATCACTACCAGTGTCCCTTGGCGCCAGCAAGGGGGCGTTTCATTATATTTAGTGAGAAAGGTGGTGTCGTTAAGGGCCCAGGATTCATTCCACGGCAATGCGGCCCATGGAATGCCAGCGCTTGCCAATTGGGGGGCATGTGCACAGTACCATCAGTCCCACTTGTTACCTGCTAGTGCCACTGATTGTATCCACTGGACGGCCGAGTTGTGGTGCCATGTGGCTTGGGTACCTATTGCAGCTAAGATTAGTTCGAGGATCATGCCGTAGAGAACATGCCGTAGGGACATCGTAGGTGTTGGCATTCGGATGGCACGACCAGGACGCTCCACGGACCTACCCAAACTGCAGTGCAGCAGTTATGGTTGCCTGGAAGAAAGACACTTAGAGGGCACACAAATTGCGGCGTCTTCCCTTTTTAGCAGTACGAAGTGAGTGTCCCGGGGACCACCAGCTACGATTTCCCTTTCGAGCGGGTGGGGTCGTGGACCCAAACTGCATGTCCAGTTGAGCCGAACCCTCCCGCTCGAGTGGTGGGTGCAAGCACATCCTGAACATCAGGCAACCCAATGGGCTCGCAAATCAACTGCGCAATACGTTCGGCTTTCGGGAGGGTTACTGCCTGCGGGCCATTGTGAACCAACAGCACCTTAACTTCCCCGGTATAGTCAGTGTCAATTACTCCCAATGCAATATCTATGCCTTTAAGGGCCAGACTGCTGCGTGGGGCAATGCGCCCATAATAGCCTTGCGGGAGCCCTATGGCTAAGCCAGTACTTACAAGGTTCCGGCTATTGAGGCTGTAGAATGAGGCCCTCTTGAGGACCCGCAGATTGAGACCAGCGCTTCCCGGGGTGGCCCAAATGGGGAGATGGGCTTGTGGGTGCAGGCGCTGCACTTGCAACACACGGGGCCGCTCGATGACCTCCCCCTTGAATCTAGCGTACAGGCTGGAGCCGTACAGAGGGTGGTCATTGAGTGCAGATGTGGCCTGGCGGAGATTACGGCTACACCCAGCCAGGCTGGGGGCAGCTACTACATATACTGTGACACTACTGCAAGCAGCTGCTGTTCAAGGAGTGCATAACACTCAGCTGAGCCTCACAGGGATCACGACCAATAGCCTATGGGCTCCTTTTGAGACGAAACATGCAGCCACAGCCCCCATGAGGCCACGTGGTCAACCACCGTTACCTCGAATTTGAAGGGGGTGCCTCATCTGCCTGGGCTCAGCACTGCGTGAGTGCATCTTTAGCCTGCTGGAATGCGGCATGCTGCTGGGCCGCCCAATTAAACGTGGCTTTCTTCCAGACTACTGCTTGTATGGGCTGCAAGATGTACCCTAGTTGGGGAATAAATGTGCGCCAATACCCAAGGAGGCCCAAGAAAGTTTGGGCTTGGCTTACACTAGTGGGCTCTGGAAAGTGGATAATTGTTTTGATGGCTTTTTGTGGGATCTTACCTTGAGGCCCCGACCAAAGTATTCCCAAGAAGATCACCTCCTGGAAGGGCCCCGGATTTTACTAGGGTTGACAGCCCATCCCCTGGCTGCCAGAGCCTGTAACACATTGTTCTTGGCCTCGGAGAGTGCCGCCTCATGGGGCCCGCTCAGCAGGACATCATCAATATAGTGCTCTAGTACCACTCCCTCTGGAAGAGTCACCTGCTCCAGGTCTCGACTAACCAACTGGTGGTAGATGGTAGGTCTATGCTTGTAGCCCTGAGGCAGCACAGTGAACGTGTACTGTCGATCCTTCCATGTAAAGGCAAATTGATCCTGGCTCTGTGGGGCAATGGCAATGGAGAAGATGGCATTTTCCAAGTGCACCACGACATGCCACTGCCCTACCTGCGTAGCAAGGCACTTCATGATGGAGACCATGTCAGGAACTGCCGCTGTCAGGATTGGGGTGACCCTATTCAGGTTGCTGTAGTCTACGGTCATGCGCCAGATTCCGTTCTTTTTACGGACTGGCCAAATTGGGCTGTTAAATGCGCTCATGGCGGGGTGAATGATGTCCACCTTGAGCAGACCTTTAATGGTAGTGGTTATTTCCTCGCATCTTGTCTCAACAGCGGGCAACAGTTGTGGGTACAGTCCCGCCTTCCCGCCGTCCCCCTCCCCGGGGGACTCGTTCTCGCTCATCTCCCAAATGTCCCCATCCCAGGTCTCTGGATCCCAGTCGCTTTTGCGTACCGGTGCACGTATGGCAAGGGGACGCACGTCTTGCCGTCCTCCCTTTTGCCGCCAGCAGTTCACAATGCAAGCTGCCATAACAGCGCAGTGGTGCTCTAACCAATGGGCTCATTCAGCCGTACTAGTGATGACTTCTTGGGTTAATGAACAGGCTTCGTTTGCTTGCTGAAAATCAGCCTCTAATCTTCTTATCCTCTGGCACTGAACCAGCAGCGCCTTGTCCACCGTGCAGAGCGCAGTCAGAAAGACCCATCCCAGTCCCCCACCACTTTTCGCTCCATGGGTCCGACTTTGTCCAGCCGGAGCTTGCTGAGTTATGCTACAATATCTTTTGGCAGGGTCTGTAGGACAAAGTTCATTGAAACTGCCTGCATCCTCCACTTACATCCAGTCACATACTCAGTCCACCACTTAGCTCCTCGCCAATCTTCCGCAACCTTGCCCCATACCATCATAGGACCTAATCACATTAGCCATGCCATCAGGGGCTCATTCACCTGCACATCTACCAATGTGATATATGCCATCATGTGCCAGCAATGCCCCTCTGCCATGTACATTGGCCAAACCAGACAGTCTCTATGCAAAAGAATAAATGGACACAAATCTGACATAAGGAATCATAACATTCAAAAGCCAGTAGGAGAACACTTCAACCTCTCTGGCCACTCAGTAAAAGATTTAAGGGTGGCAATTTTGCAACAGAAAAGCTTCAAAAACAGACTCCAACAAGACACTGCTGAACTTGAATTAATATGCAAACTAGATACCATTAACCTGAGTTTGAGTAGAGACTGGGAGTGGCTGGGTTGAATATTGAATCTATTTCCCTAAAGTTAAGTATCCTCACACCTTCTTGTCAACCGTCTAAATGGGCCATCTTGATTATCACTACAAAAGTTTTATTCTCCTGCTGTTAATAGCTTATCTTAACTAATTATCCTCTTACAGTTTGTATGGTAACTTCCAACTTATCTCTATGTGTATCTATCTATCTATCTATATATATCTTACTATATGTTCCATTCTATGCATCCAATGAAGTGGGCTGTAGCCCACGAAAGCTTATGCTTTAATAAATTTGTTAGTCTCTAAGGTGCCACAAGTACTTCTGTTCTTTATTCTGGATATAGTTATCATAATCTCCAATGTTTGAAGGAAGGAAAAAGAGAAAAATAATTATATTTCAAATTTGTTATAAAAGTCAAACTTCAGGTGTGTTACACAAGCCAAATATTGACTTATTTTTACAGACAGCAGAAGTATGCTGGTTGCTTTACAACCCTATCCCCCCTTGACTCTCAAAAGGCAAGGTTCTTGCCTCAATGGGCATAAAATCTACATACACTTTTTCAAATTGCTTGGGGACCAGGTAACTCCAGAATGCTGAGACCATCCCATAATGGCTTGCACTAGATGGGGTACAGGATTTGTAACACTACAGTCTTTCAGAGTGTAAGCTCTTTGAAGTAGAGCTGTCTTTTCTCACATTTGTAAACTGCATGGTAAACTGTATAGAATTGCAATCTGAAGCCCCAGTTCAAGATGGTATGGAAGCATATGCTTAAATAAGTGCATAAGTAGTCCAGTCAAAGCCAGTGGGACTATTCATGCAGAAATATCTTGAATCAGGACCTAATTAAATAAGGGATTCAGGACCTCCCAATTCCTAGTACTTAACAGCTTTTAGTCGATGCCCTCTCCAGCATTTTAAAAATTGCTATATTCACATGAAAGTGACTTTTTAGGTTTTTGCTTGCTTCGTTATCAGTATTGTTAGTAATTTCATCCCAGAAAATGTTGGGGTGCAAAATCCTGGAAAAAAATCACTGGAATACTTTGCATACATTTTGCGTAAAATGCTTTTCCATTTGACCAAGCTCCAGTATGTAAAAATCAGTTACATAAAGTATTCGTCCCTAAACTCTTGTGCAAGGTTGTCAATAAACAGCTCTTCTGTTCTGCCCCATGGGTGAATACACATCACGTTGTTAGGTAAGGTTATTATTTTATAAACAAAAAATGTAAGGGAATAATACCACATTATTTTTCTTACACTGGGGCACTCACTTGTTCCTTTATAGACGTACTTGAACAGCCATTTGTAAGAAAAATAATGTGGCATTATTCCCTAATGGATAAACAAAATTATCTGTTCTTAAAATCAAAGGTAATCTGTTTTAATACAGTATAAAATTGTAACACTCTCCAGGGTCATTTTGATGAAAGGCACTATGAGATTACACAATTATTATTATTAAAACATGACTAGATGGTCAATCTCTTGAGTTGCATTAACTTATAGCACCTATTATCAAATTATATCATGAAGAGGTGTATTTACCGAACGTAACTGTACAACATGTAATGTGATGTAAAAAGACTAATTCTGCTAGAGGCACTCTAGTATAAGCTGCTATTTTAAGGCACTTATAAATATATGGAAAAATATGACTGAAGTTCTCAGGTGAAAAAGGTTAACCAAAAGGCCTTTGTTATCTCCATCACACCCTCTTTTATGGGACAGCTCCAGGATGCCAGGTGCAAAATTACCTGCCTTGAGGAAAGCACTATTATCTAAAGCTTGTACTATTCGAAATATATAATCTCATAAATGTTTAAAGGCATCATGACAAGAGACTGAGGAAATGGATCCTATTTCATCAGCTGAGGAATTGGTAAGAACAGGAAGATCTCTCATCAGGGTATGCAGACCTGGAAAGAGAGCTGGAAGGGCTCCTCATTTAAAGGAGGAAAACCTGAAGACATGAGAGCCACAGAAACAATGGTACCTCATTTCCCACACTTAACACATTTCCTCAAAGTTTTGGAGAAATTACATAGCTAAGATCACCTAGTCAGACCTCTTGGGCCTCTTGAATTTACTATGCTGTGAGTACAGGTGTTAACATAATGAAAACAGAGGTTACTGCAGCTTTCTCTCCTCTTCCAAAAATAGAAGTCAGCCTGTCCCTTTTCACCCAAGCTTGGGTAAGCAGACCTGTTGTTCCAAAGGTGGTATGGTGAAAGTCCCTCCTCTTGTTTCCATCTATTTTAATCATTGGTGTGAGCCTTTACCTAATTCAGTTTGAGAATGATCTCTAGGTGGGATAGTTTAAGAATCATTAGGGGTTGGCTTGGCCATCCAGTCAGAGTCAAGCCTCCGTCATTAGGAAGAGTTGAACCAATGACTATTCTTCGTTCTGCTGTGGGGAATGAAACTAACGAACAGTGCATCTCCTTGGTAATACCCTTCCCCTACACTGTTAAGGCTTGGGGAATGCAGGTGAGCATTCCATTTAAATTCAGTCATCCCTAATTTAGCCAAAATTCAAACCTGTCCTCAACTGATGGACCCTAAAGTAAGTAATTCATAGTGTTCCACTAGCCAATATAACCATGAAATGACATTGGTCTAAAGATAAATCTATCACAATAAAAGGCCAAGCTGGAAATATAGGTCAAGGCAAATTGTATAGGGCCATGAAGGCAAAGATAATGGTTCTGATTCTTCTCACATCAGTTTTACATTATGTAACATAGATTATTTCAATGATCTAGTGCAGTGATGGGCAACCTGCAGCTGTCAGGGTAATCCGCTGGCGGGCCGCAAGACAGTTTGTTTACATTGACCATCTGCAGGCACAGCTGCCCACAGCTCCCAGTGGCTGTGGTTCACCCACCACTGATCTAGTGGCTCTGATTTAAACTGATATAAGTGAGATGAGAATTTGGCCTAAGAAGTTTAAACTCAATAAGGTGGACAATGGGTGTGATGCCGGTAAACCAAGTGCCAGATTTAACCAAGGCCATAGGTGTTTTCAAAGAACTGAGAAATACATAAATGGAAATCAAGCCAACTCACCTTTATGTTAGTTTTGTTCAGAATAGTAATATAATAATGCATTTGGTGTTTAGACTCTGTGAAATGTAGCTGATCTGTGACTGCTAGCAGCAAATATTTCCAATAGCTGGTGATGGGACACTAAATGGAGAGGCTCTGAGTTACTACAGAGAATTCTTTCCCACTGTTTGCCTGGTGGGTCTTACCCACATGCTCAGGGTCTAACTAACTGATTGCCATATTTCGGGTTGTGAAGGAATTTTCCCCAGGGGTCAGATTGGTAGAGACCCTGGGGTGAGGGCTTTGCCTTCCTCTGCAACATGGGGCAAAGCTCACTTCTAGGTTTAAAAATGAGTAAATTACGGATTTTCTGTAACTTGACATCTTAAATCATGATTTGAGGACTTCAGTAACTCAGTCAGAGATTAGGAGTCTATTACAGGAGTGGATGGGTGAGGTTCTGTGACCTGCAATGTGCAGGAGGTCTGAGTAGAAGATCATGATGGTCTCTTCTGACCTTAAAGTCTATGAGTCTAAATGCTTGTCAATTTCTGCATGCATTAATCTCACTTGCAATGTCTGTATTCCATGCTATAAGAAAATATATGTTTTGCTTTATAACTTTGAAAATGTTTGCTCTGAACATGTGAATGCAAGCATAGGAATTACAGGTTTCAGAGTAGCAGACGTGTTAGTCTGTATTCGCAAAAAGAAAATGAGTACTTGTGTTACCTTAGGTTTCAGAGTAGCAGCCGTGTTAGTCTGTATTCGCAAAAAGAAAAGGAGTACTTGTGGCACCTTAGAGACTAACAAATTTATTAGAGCATAAGCTTTCGTGAGCTACAGCTCACTTCATCGGATGCATTTGGTGGAAAAAACAGAGGAGAGATTTATATACACACACACAGAGAACATGAAACAATGGGTTTATCATACACACTGTAAGGAGAGTGATCACTTAAGATAAGCCATCACCAGCAGCAGGGGGGGGAAAGGAGGAAAACCTTTCATGGTGACAAGCAAGGTAGGCTAATTCCAGCAGTTAACAAGAATATCAGAGGAACAGTGGGGGGTGGGGTGGGCCATTTACAAAACACACTTTGCTTCTCTACAAAAGAAAAAGGACACTAAGCTATCTAAACTACTATATGCCACAAGGGGCCACAACAATGGTTCCCGTAACCCACCCAGCAATATTGTTAATCTATCCAACTATACTCTTAGCCCAGCAGAAGAATCTGTCCTATCTCGGGGCCTCTCCTTTTGCCCCTCCACCCCCACGAACATGATACAGTTCTGTGGTGACCTAGAATCCTATTTTCGACGTCTCAGACTCAAGGACTATTTCCAACACACCTCTGACCAACATATTAACCCACAGAGACCTTCCTGCCAACACTACAAAAAGAAGGATTCTGGGTGGACTCCTCCTGAAGGTCGAAACAGCAGCCTGGATTTCTACATAGACTGCTTCCGCCGACGTGCACGAGCTGAAATTGTGGAAAAGCAGCATCGCTTGCCCCATAACCTCAGCCATGCAGAACACAGTGCCATCCACAGCCTCAGAAACAACTCTGACATCATAATCAAAAAGGCTGACAAAGGAGGTGCTGTCGTCATCATGAATAGGTCGGAGTATGAACAAGAGGCTACTAGGCAGCTCTCCAACACCACTTTCTACAAGCCATTACCCTCTGATCCCACTGAGAGTTACCAAAAGAAACTACAGCATTTGCTCAAGAAACTCCCTGAAAAAGCACAAGAACAAATCCGCACAGACACACCCCTGGAGCCCCGACTTGGGGTATTCTATCTGCTATCCAAGATCCATAAACCTGGAAATCCTGGACGCCCCATCATCTCAGGCATTGGCACCCTGACAGCAGGATTTTCTGGCTATGTAGACTCCCTCCTCAGGCCCTTCGTTACCAGCACTCCCAGCTATCTTCGAGACACCACTGACTTCCTGAGGAAACTACAGTCCATTGGTGATCTTCCTAAAAACACCATCCTAGCCACTATGGATGTAGAAGCCCTCTACACCAACATTCCACACAAATTTCAGAGTAGCAGCCGTGTTAGTCTGTATTCGCAAAAAGAAAAGGAGTACTTGTGGCACCTTAGAGACTAACAAATTTATTAGAGCATAAGCTTTCGTGAGCTACAGCTCACTTCATCGGATGCATTTGGTGGAAAAAACAGAGGAGAGATTTATATACACACACACAGAGAACATGAAACAATGGGTTTATCATACACACTGTAAGGAGAGTGATCACTTAAGATAAGCCATCACCAACAGCGGGGTGGGAAGGAGGAAAACCTTTCATGGTGACAAGCAGGTAGGCTAATTCCAGCAGTTAACAAGAATATCAGAGGAAGAGTGGGGGGTGGGGTGGGAGGGAGAAATACCATGGGGAAATAGTTTTACTTTGTGTAATGACTCATCCATTCCCAGTCTCTATTCAAGCCTAAGTTAATTGTATCCAGTTTGCAAATTAATTCCAATTCAGCAGTCTCTCGTTGGAGTCTGTTTTTGAAGCTTTTTTGTTGAAGTATAGCCACTCTTAGGTCTGTGATCGAGTGACCAGAGAGATTGAAGTGTTCTCCAACTGGTTTTTGAATGTTATAATTCTTGACGTCTGATTTGTGTCCATTCATTCTTTTACGTAGAGACTGTCCAGTTTGGCCAATGTACATGGCAGAGGGGCATTGCTGGCACATGATGGCATATATCACATTGGTAGATGCGCAGGTGAACGAGCCTGTGATAGTGTGGCTGATGTGATTAGGCCCTATGATGGTATCCCCTGAATAGATATGTGGACAGAGTTGGCAACGGGCTTTGTTGCAAGGATAGGTTCCTGGGTTAGTGGTTCTGTTGTGTGGTGTGTGGCTGCTGGTGAGTATTTGCTTCAGATTGGGGGGCTGTCTGTAAGCAAGGACTGGTCTGTCTCCCAAGATCTGAGAGAGCGATGGGTCGTCCTTCAGGATAGGTTGTAGATCCTTGATGATGCATTGGAGAGGTTTTAGTTGGGGGCTGAAGGTGATGGCTAGTGGCGTTCTGTTGTTTTCTTTGTTGGGCCTGTCCTGTAGTAGGTGACTTCGGGGTACTCTTCTGGCTCTGTCAATCTGTTTCTTCACTTCAGCAGGTGGGTATTGTAGTTGTAGGAATGCATGATAGAGATCTTGTAGGTGTTTGTCTCTGTCTGAGGGGTTGGAGCAAATGCGCACAGACACACCCCTGGAGCCCCGACCTGGGGTATTCTATCTGCTACCCAAGATCCATAAACCTGGAAATCCTGGATGCCCCATCATCTCAGGCATTGGCACCCTGACAGCAGGATTGTCTGGCTATGTAGACTCCCTCCTTAGGCCCTTCGTTACCAGCACTCCCAGCTATCTTCGAGACACCACCGATTTCCTGAGGAAACTACAGTCCATTGGTGATCTTCCTAAAAACACCATCCTAGCCACTATGGATGTAGAAGCCCTCTACACCAACATTCCACACAAAGATGGGACTACAAGCCGTCAGGAACAGTATCCCCGATACTGTCACGGCTAACCTGGTGGCAGAACTTTGTGACTTTGTCCTGACCCATAACTATTTCACATTTGGTGACAATGTATACCTTCAAATCAGCGGCACTGCGATGGGTACCCGCATGGCCCCACAGTATGCCAACATTTTTATGGCTGACTTAGAACAACGCTTCCTCAGCTCTTGTCCCCTAATGCCCCTACTCTACTTGCGCTACATTGATGACATCTTCATCATCTGGACCCATGGAAAAGAAGCTCTTGAGGAATTCCACCATGATTTCAACAATTTCCATCCCACCATCAACCTCAGCCTGGACCAGTCCACACAAGAGATCCACTTCCTGGACACTACGGTGCTCATAAGCAATGGTCACATAAACACCACCCTATATCGGAAACCTACTGACCGCTATTCCTACCTACATGCCTCTAGCTTTCATCCAGATCATACCACTCGATCCATTGTCTACAGCCAAGCGCTACGATATAACCGCATTTGCTCCAACCCCTCAGACAGAGACAAACACCTACAAGATCTCTATCATGCATTCCTACAACTACAATACCCACCTACTGAAGTGAAGAAACAGATTGACAGAGCCAGAAGAGTACCCAGAAGTCACCTACTACAGGACAGGCCCAACAAAGAAAACAACAGAACGCCACTAGCCATCACCTTCAGCCCCCAACTAAAACCTCTCCAACGCATCATCAAGGATCTACAACCTATCCTGAAGGACGAGCCATCGCTCTCTCAGATCTTGGGAGACAGACCAGTCCTTGCTTACAGACAGCCCCCCAATCTCTCCTCTGTTTTTTCCACCAAATGCATCCGATGAAGTGAGCTGTAGCTCACGAAAGCTTATGCTCTAATAAATTTGTTAGTCTCTAAGGTGCCACAAGTACTCCTTTTCTTTTTGTATTACCTTAGAGTCTAACAATTTTATTTGGGCATAAGCCTTCGTGAGCTACAGCTCACTTCATTGGATGCATTCGATGAAGTGAGCTGTAGCTCACGAAAGCTTATGCTGAAATAAATTTGTTAGTCTCTAAGGTGCCACAAGCATAGGAATTGTCCCCCTTGCCCATTCAGGAGACCTATCAAGATTAAACAGCCATTAAAGAACATCACAATACAAAGTACTAGTGAATGGCTCAATCACGCCTTGGAAATGCTATGCTCAAGGGTGCTTGTTTCATGGTCTGGAAGGCCAAACGTAAAAGATAAAACAGGGTCACAAGAAATTTTTTCATCTCTTTGCTGTTTGAACTCTCACAGGGCCAGAGATGCCAAACTAAAGCAGAGATCTCTAAGGTTAAAGACATTTTGAACAGACGGATTACTACACCTTTAGAAACCATAGATGGTAACTCATTTGTGTGTATAGGTTTGTTTGCTTTAACCTGTAAATGACTAATTTCTTTTTCCTAGTCACTAAATCTTTAGGTAGTTTATTACAGGATGGGCTACAGATGTTGTCTTTGGCATAAAATCTGGTGTACCAATTGATCTTGGGTAAGTAACTGGTCTTTTGGGACTAGAAGGAACCTGAATATTTTGTGATTTTTGGTGTAAGTGATCACTGATCACTAAATCCAGTTTACCTAAATGGCAAGATATACTGGAGAGCCTAAGGGGACTGTCTGTGTCTCCATGGTAGGACTGAGATAGTGATCCAGGTATTTACATTCATTTCTGGTTGGTGAAATCTAATTATAGAATATACCACCAGTTTGGGGTGTCTGCCTTGTTTTCTGACAGTCTGCCTTGAGGTAGGTACTCATGGTCATTAGGCACTCCAGACAGCATGACAATGGGAAGTCAATGGAGGAATCCAAAGAGAAGTGGATGAGGTCAGAGCAATAGGCAAGCAAGACAATTTTAACAACTTCATCTTACAATGTATTTAATTATATTTTGTCCAGTACAGTTTGAGATGTTGGAAGTAACATGGCTGCCATCACATCCCTTGGGAGATTGTTACACAACCTAGTGAGCTGTAGCTCACGAAAGCTTATGCTCTAATAAATTTGTTAGTCTCTAAGGTGCCACAAGTACTCCTTTTCTTTTTGCGAATACAGACTAACATGGCTGCTACTCTGAAACACAACCTAAAGGATCCATTGCTGGGAGGGAGGGAGAGAGAGAGGGTAATGAAATAAGTTCAGTATAAATTTTCCCTTTTTTAATTCTATCCCATTACTTCTAGTTATACTTCGTAAAATGCTGTCGAAACATTAATTCTACTACAAAAGCATAGCTTCATAGAGCATTACATAGAATCATAGAATATCAGGATTGGAAGGGACCTCAGGACCCAACTAAATCATCCCTCAAAGCAGGACCAATCCCGAATTAAATTTCCATGCTCCAGACCAAACTCAATGCATAGACTTTCTAGAAAAAATTGCCATGTAAATTAATTTTCATATTTTACACATGTGAATTCAAAGAAAATTAATTTACAGTAACTATTTCTACTTCTACAGTAATTCCTCTGTTGTATGCAGCCTCAGTTATTTAGTGGACTTATGGCCCCATTTAAGTCATCCCCTTAGCCAAACTGTTGTTAGTTTTACTGTTTTCTTATCAGCCAGCACACCAACAAATTAAGGCTCTGATTTAGAAGGCATATGCCAACTGAAAGATGAGATTAATTGGGGGCCTAAATTATTTTGATTGCTTCTCTCCAAACAACTTTTCATTTTGTCATTACCATTTCATAACAATCTGGCCAAAACAGAATTTGCCATTCCGGGTGTGATTACACTAGAGCCACTATTGCAATATTTTGGTTTAGTGTATCGGTTCTACTTAATGGGGGTGGGGGGGTGGAATTAACCTTACTTACATAGTTCTTTAAACGTTTGTGATCAAAGTTATCATATTATACCTTTTCCTCTTGAAACAGAATTAAAAAACTGAATGGAAACTGAATTGAAAAAAGATGTTGGCAAAGAAATGGTAAAAATTTTTACGTTGTCAAGAAAAAGAATAGTTCCAACATTCTCAATTAATTTGTGATTACTAGTATTTCATTTTCTTTTGAAAACTTCCCCATCACTATGTCATGATTTAAGACTTTTTATGAATTAAATATATATTTCCGGACAATTACTAGGTTCATTGTTAATCTAAGCCCATCAGCCAGCATGTCTTTTATCATTTTTGTGCCAAGGACTTGATTCAGTAATAGAGGAGAATTCATGGTTAGATAGTCAGCAAACCTAGGCATATTCAGCACACTGATTTCAAGAGGTACATGTTCTTTTGGCAGTGGAGAATCTGAAACATTTGCAATCAGGGTTTATGGGCATAATTGACCTCTAAAAGAGTAAAACTCAGGTAAAGCTGACGAAATAAGATGAGCAGAAATCAGGTCCTATGTATTTTATAAATAAGTACATAGGCATATTTTACTACATGTCTTACAAAAGAACCTTCTCCATTTCAAAGATGAGGAAATGGAGGCACTGAGAAGTTGACTTGCTCAAGGTCACACACTGAAGTATTTAGGGTTAGGACTCACTATCCTGACTCCCAGCCCTGTCTTCTAGCTTCAAGACCATAGATGTTGATGCTAGTGCTAGTGTCAGACAGGGTTAAGTCTCTGCTGATAAAAAAGAAAAAAACGCATACAAATTGAATGTGAAGAAGACGCATGGTGATGCTCAGACAAGAAATAATGCTTGTAACTTAATTTTGTGCTGAGCCTCACTTTCGAACACATGGGGAAACAATCTACACAATATTCTGCATGGAAATGGCAGTATTCAAAGTGAGTTTATATGGAAATGGAATCATAAATCAATAGAACCTCAGAGATATGAACACCAGCGTTACGAACTGACCAGACAACCACACACCTCATTTGGAACAGGAAGTACTCAATCAGGCAGCGCAGCAGAGACAAAAAAAAATCCACAGCAAAAAAAAGCAAATACTGTAGCATACTAAAAAAATAAAGGGAAAGTTTAAAAAAAAGATTTAACAAGATAAGGAAACTATTTTTTGCTTGTTTCATTTTAATTAAGAGGGTTAAAAGTAACATTTTTCTTCTCCATAGTAAAGTTTCAAAGCTGTATTAATTCAAACTTCAGTTGTAAATTTTTGAAAGAACATCCATAATATTTTGTTCAGACTTACGAACATTTCAGAATTACAAACAACCTCCATTCCAGACAGGTTCTATTGTACCTGTTTATTGAGAAAAGGTTTCTTAATGTGGA
>NC_050072.1:59661765-59669265 GCF_009764565.3 Dermochelys coriacea | reverse complement strand
CAGGCTGTTTGAGGAGGCACAGCCTTCCCTACCCGGCCCTCCATACCGTTTTGCAATCCCAATGTGGCCCTTGGGTCAAAAAGTTTGCCCACCCCTGGTTTAAAGTATTAGAAGACCTGGTTCAATTCCCAGCTCCTCTCCAAATCTTCTGTATGATGTTGGCTAAATCTCTGAAACTCTCTGTGCCTCAGTTCCCTGCATGTAAAATAAGGATAGTAGTACTCCTTTTTCTCTCATCCTTTGTTTTTGTTTTGAGAATTGATGATATACTATGTGAATGTACAGTGATAAGTAAAATGGCTGTTTACTTTAACAATACCAATATTAAATATAACAGTCTTTAAAATCAAGATATAAAATTAGTGCAAACATTATTTTGTTAAAACAACATCTTACTGGGTGTGGTTTTTTTCTAGCTGGCAAAAGCCAACTATTTGGTCTATTGAACAGTAATCATCTTGGGAGGCTGTCATGGTCATTCTCATGAAATTTGGGATAAGGGATATAATAAGGCTCAAACACTGATATAGCACATTCCTGCTTCGGCTCTTCCTTAATGTTTCTAAATAAAATGTTTTCCAGTGGCTATTCTGCTGGTAACCGTCCCATTTGACACTGCAAGCATGAACTAAAAGGTACCTAGTTTGTGTTAACATTTCAATTCCTAGAGCCTCTCATATGTCAGTACTAGCATTGACTGGTACAGAAGACTTCTCCTGCTCCGCTGAAGATGGGTTAAAGTTATTCTGGACCAAGAAGTAAGCAGGAAAGCAAAAGAGACAAAAGCAAGGGAAAGTCTTGGAGCCTGAGATGGGCTCAGAGAAGATCAGTCTCCTGTTGGAAGTAGCTGCATTTTTTAAAATGTTAACTTGTTTGGCTTCAAAATATATGCTGCTGCTACTACACAGTAACTAGCCAGGAACAGTACTAAGCTGGTGGCCAATGAACTAAGTAGTATGCAGTAAAATGCAAAATAAAACAAAACAAACCTATGTTCATTCCACATTGCAAATCCTTGATAGAGTGGAATAAATTCTGCCCTAACTTACAAACCAAGTAACACTGCTGAAATCAACAAAATTTCACATAATTTCACATAAATTAACATAAAATCGTTTCAATGTTTTATTTGCCATTCGTCTGGCCTGGTTTATTTTTAAATAGTACTAGCTTAGCTAGTATTTCAACTCAGATATATAGACTCCATTTCAGCAATTAAGCATGTTTAAAGTTGCATGTGCGTATGTAGCTTGCTGAATCAGGTCTTAGTCTCTGAATTTAGCACCTGAGCCTTGCCTAAACGATAAACAAATCTGGGCCAGTTAAATGTAAATCAATTGAGCAATTAAGATGCTTATTGAATGTAAGCAATGAAATAGGCATCTATAGTAGCAGCCATCTCTGTTAAGACTATTGATCAAAATGATTAGAGCTGGAGAAATAATAATTTATTCAATACATTTAGCCTTCCTTTTCTTGTTTGCAAATTCCCCACAAAGAGATCTCAAATATATTCATCACTCAAAAAATCACATGCCAATATTTTTCAGGGGATAATTGTTGATCTGCAGCACATCTGCCATGCAGGTCACTGAGAATATTAGAAATCATAGCAATTTTGATCACATAGTAAGTTTATGTTCCTTAGTTTGATAAGTGTATTCTTAGAATGTGAATATCCATGACTATGAAGTATCCATGACTTTTTGCAATATATACTGTTTCAATTCACTTTTCCTCTTAGTAAGCTTGATCACTAGAATATTAACATAAAACAAACATGAGAGAGAGATTTTTAAAAATTGTTAACATTCATGGCAATTGTTTTCCAGTATTTGCCCAGATTTAATAAGAACCCCCAAATGTATGAAAGTTACTTAGCAGTAGTGGCTTACTCTGTGTGTTATTAGAGGGAAGGTAGATAAGGCAATATCTTTTATTGGATCAATTATTGTATTATCTGTAATCAATAAATTGCTTAGCTATTTACATTTGAAACCACAGAGATATGTAAATTATGTTCTCATAGGTTTGAATTAACCCTGCTGTTTCCACTCCATTGTGCATTTTCAGATTCATGCCTCATGAGATATTTCCACAATTTTCAACAGAGGTTGTGACAGGCACTATCCAAGAGTACAAGTAGCTATGCCTCCACGGCCTCACATAGCTATCAATGGCTAATAAGTGCCAAAGCTATGCTCTTGTTGGTTGATGGAAAAGGCAATCAAGGGGTTAATGAGTGCCAAGAATGAGCGCCAAGAATGAGCTTCCTTGCTTGATAGAGTACTTAAGGTTAAAAATAGACAATTATAAATCTACCATTAGAGACATTGTAGGTATATTGTATTTCCACAGACTCATTCCTCCACTGCTAGTCAGGTGTGCATTTTTTTTTTACTTTCCCAAAGATTGACCAACACAGAAAAATATATTCTGCTTAGCACAATTTTTTAAGGACTAAGGTATTTTAAATGGAATCAGAGATATGATTTTAAAAGGAAGAGAGTACACAGAACACATGAAAGCATAGGAAGAAAAATTCTGTGATGAGCTTTCATATTTATAGAAAAATACATGGCTAGTTCTGAACCCATGGCTTGCCATGAGGCTTCCATACCGAAGCCAAATATATTGCCAATAAATCTCAGGTACACACACAAAAACATGTGACTGTAGGGATATGATGAAAGGCCTATACTCATAATATTTTCATTGTAGGGAGCATTTCTGTTTTTAAAGATATTTTGGTAGCAGTTTTTACAGGTCAACTATGAAAATGCATGGATGTAAGAGATAAGTGAATCAGTCCCACTGTATTTGAGCACAAACATATTTCTATGCAAATAAGGGCTTGAGGGTATATGGGTAAGTCAAAGAATAAACATTCTTTTAAGTATAACATATAACTGGATGAAAAGCCTTGTCGACATTATAATACCACCACCTAGCTTTCTCACAGAACTTTTCATCAGTAGATCTCAAAGCACTTTACAAAGGAATTCAGCATTATTATCCCCATTTTAGAAATGGGGAAACAGAGGCACAGATGGGGCGTGACTTCCCCAAGATCACCCAGCAAGGCAGTGGCAAAATCTGCAATAGAACCCAGGTCTCCTGATTCCCAGACCAGTGCTCCATGCACTAGGCCACACTGTCTTCTCTCCACACAGCCAGAAATTGGCAGGATAAGGACAGAAACTAGCATCTCCATAATTATGGCTGAAAAATTAAAAGATCACATTATCTATCAACGTGAACAGGTTAGGTTTCATAATTAAGAAAATTAATTTTATTGTACCATTGGGAGGATAGATGACTTAAATAAACTTCTCTTGTATATGAATTTAGCCACATCATCATGGTACACAATGTTCCACCATATGTAGGACTTGCTCACAATGAAGTCAGTGGCAAAAGCTCCCATTCACTCCATTTGGAGCATGATGGGACCCATAGATTGGAAAAATTTTGAATAAATAATATTACTGTTCAAGAAAATTTCTTTATTTCCTTCTTCCACCGTAAGTAGCCTTAGAGTTAGGTTGAAACCACCAATTGGTTTTAGTAACAATAAAACTCACGCTGTGTCTATATATGTCATATGCGCTCCTGCCTTGGATAATATGCAGAGTTCAATTTTCAGTGGCACCAATGTTTTAATCTTTGTAAGTATAATTATTTTTCAGTGCTTCCTGAAAATAATAATTATAAAATAATTATAGAAATTTGAAGGCATGTGGTACCCCCAATTACCCCCTTTTGGTTTTGTACACACATACACACTTTATAACACAACCTGCTTTAAAAGAAATATATAGCTCGATATTAAATATATATAGTATGAATATATTTTTGTCTATTTCCTTTTGTATAGATCCTTATGAAATTAAAAGCTGCCACATAGTGAATGGTTAAACTACAGGAAAAGTTTTAGCAACAGGATATATTTCCTGTATTGCAAAAGTGTATTTGCAAATGTATAGTCATTGCCATTGAACTTTTCTTTTTTATTCCAAGGACTATTTGAAGGCAGATTTTTCATTTCCCTGTCAGATCATGTTTGACTTTGTGCCATTTTTATATGTGAATGCAAAATGTTATCCTAAAGTCATCTAAGAGGTAATGGGTGTTTCCAGCTTTTACACTAAAACGAGGAGATGCAAGAGCTCTAACAATCCTAGTCATTGACATTTACAACTATGGGTTTTGTTTTTAATACAGGGCAGTGAGCAATGTACTTAAGGCATCAGAAAATGTTTTATAGCATACACTAAAGGTGAATCACTTCCTTATTAGATTTATTATCTAGAGGAACTGCAATCTCAAGAGAAAATTTAGCCAGTTTTAACCCAAGTAGTGCTGCTTCTTACAGTTATTTCCTTTCAAATTCTCAGCAGGATTCAGGCATTCTAAATGTCCTATTCAGAGATACTGATTCTCTCCCCTCTCTCGCCTCAATGGTTTCTACCACCTTGGGTAATGGCAGAGTACTCATTAACAAACTAATTGATTTTTATTAATTATCTGTAGTATAATCTTTTTCACAGATTTTGTTCCCCCAGTATTTAAGCTTATTAACTGCAAATACATAGACTCAGTATCTAATTAGTCCTGAAGTAACTTTGGAGTCGACTCAAAGATTTTCTTTGATTGCACAATCAAAATCTATGGGAAGAAAAGCTAGATGTTTTATTTTAGACACAATGTAAGAAATGTTCCTTTGCAAATTAGGCAATTTAATCCAAGAGGGAACCGGGAGATGAGAAGAGTCATCAGTAGCAGAGTTCAAGAAGCGACTCACATGAATTGATGTATTAATACACAATCCCCAATGTCAAATACAATAGACAGACATCAGCTACTACAATCAAGAAAAATGCTGAAGGGTACAAAGTAAATGACTCTACTGGTAATAAAAACCAATAGTTGCTTCCACTCACTAACACATTTTTCACAAGGAATATTCCAATCTTTGGGAACATTTATCTAGCAAAAATTCACCAATTAAACGAATAACCACAACCTGTAATATTAGTGAATATTCCCCTGGGTGGAAAAAAGTGAATGTATTTTACATTTCTTAGATGAGATCAGTGGAGTCATACTTTAAAACATTTTAAAGGTAGATCAATATAATCCCTTACAAGCAAGTGGTCAAATAATTTAGCATAAAGGCAGAGGAGGTATTTCTCTTCATATGGATTCAATGGGATTGGAATATTTGGAACTTTCATGTCAGTGATCACATTTTAAGTACAACCCAATAAATAAAAAAAATCCAACAAGCTACTTTAAGCCAGTTGTTGAATAATTAATTATAAGAGTCAGGGACAGAACCAAGATTTAACACCACTGTCCTGCAACTGACGTTGCATGGACAAATAACTTCATCTGTGTGAGCTCCTCTGAAGTCAATGGAGCCCACTGAGGTGGAGGCCTCCTTCCTACACTAAGTCACTTAGCAATATCAGGACCTTCAATTTTACTGCAGAATATTGACTCCTTACTCTGGTGTGTGGTGCTGACTTGAATTTAATGGGAAGATATAGACATCTGATGAAGTGTCCATTAATACATTCAATGAATTATGAGATCAATTAGAGTTGAGTGAATAATTCTTAATAAATATTTTAGGAGACTAATTTAAACTCTTTTTGATTTCATGAATATCCTTGAGCAGATCATGCTTTCCTTGATTTTATTATTTGAATTTGATTAAATGATTCAAGGTTATTTAACTCTATGGATTGATCATAATCTGCTGTACGTATTCGATACCTGGTATTTGGAATTCAAGCTGCATGGCTTAGCTGTGATTGGTTATATAAAATCACCTGGTATTGTTTCTGTCCCCTGATTTCATGAGTTTAAGTGACTCATGAGTGCAAATAGAGGTTCAGTTTCCATAAATACTCAAACTTATGGGTTTGCAATTAGCTTTCATTAAAAAAATGCAAATACTCAAACATGCACGGAAAATGAACGCAGTGGGAAATTTAAATCACTAAAAGTTATTTAAATGTTTGGCTGAATATTCACATCATTTTTTCCTTAGTTCTAAAATCACTATATATTAATAGTAACGTATGTTCTGAACCAGAAATCACTAGACATCACTATTATAACCATCATTTTTAAAGGTTTTTTAAAACTAATATTTGAAAAAGGAGATGAAGTTAGAGATAAAAACAATTATTAGTGTTGTCGGATGAGCAAGTCAGGAAGCAAAGTTTTGCATAGGCGAGCTGTCTGGCTGCAGCATGAGTTCAGGGAAAGTCCAGACCTCTGAGCTAATCAGAATGAAATTATTTGCATGTGAGACCTAATTGGTTAATATTAGATTGGCACCATTTTGTCATTCAACAAATAGTAATATTGTTCCTAACCTGAGTATTGTTAGAAATGTACAGACTCATCATCTGGCTGTTTACAACAACCAAAGAGTATCTTTTCCATACATAATCATGGGAATGCTGAACCTCTCCTCGTAGTTTTAATTTGTTCTGTAGAAAATTAATGACCACAGGTGTGATTATCAACTGTGAGGTGATCACTTTGTGCTACAGAGACTGGCGGATTCTGGGCACAAAATTGGCTTACCCGGGCATAGGAAAATGCCACCCATTTAAGGGAATCGCCTGGCAGTGAAGAGCTTAGTGAGTCCTATGCCACCTCTTGTGTTTGTCCATTAGCCTCGTAATGCCTCGTGGGTAATCAGGTAATATTGTATATCTTACTCACATCATCACACTTTTTACCTAATAATGTCATAAGTAGCACTTAGATGACTATAACTGAAAAAAGGTTGCAAAAAGGCAGTTAGAATGTATTGTTCTCTTGCGGTTAGGGCACTAAACTAGGAGTCATATTTCTAAACCCAGCTTGGAGGCTTGGCTACTGATCTCCTGTGTGATCTTGGGTAAAACCTGAAATCACTTGTCAGGATTATCTGTGTAATATTCAATAATAAGGTGGATAAATAGGTAGGTAAGTATCTAGATGCGTACAGATATCAATGTACGTATAGAAAACACATTAACCTATAGACAGACACCAGCACAATGGGTAGCACCTATTTTTACAGTATTTGTAATGAAATGTTTCCTTCACTGCCAGAGGCAAGTTCTCATGTCTTTAACATGCAGCAGAAATCTCCCCAGCACTCAAAACAGAACAGCCCCTTATTCCTGTTACACATTTAGAAACCTTAGTTATTAAAAACTTTTCCAGCTATATGCTTCTATACAAAGGGTGAACAGAGGCTCCATATGTTCTTTCTGCTCCTTTGAGAAAGAAAGGAGAATGGTCTATTCAAGTCATATTTTCAGCTGCCTCAGGGTAGAGAAAAAGGTTTAAAATGCTGCTATACAGGAACACGTACTGAATATTCAAAGCCGCCATATAAATTTAAGAAAATGTTCATCGTTGGCATTTCTCGCTAAGCATCACCCAGGTAATGTAGCTATTGGGTTATTGGAAATCAGTCTAGCAATCAGC